>NW_022262739.1:42500-105000 GCF_002021735.2 Oncorhynchus kisutch
CACATGCTAGCAGGCATACACACACACACACACACACACACACACACACACACACACACACACACACACACACACACACACACACACACACAAACGCACACTCAAACGCGCATACACACACACGCATGCACACACACACAAACGCGCACACACACACAATAATCTTCTATATCACAGAATGATAATCGTGTTATAACAACAGCCCTCGTAATGTAGGTAGCTCTGTTCTACACCGTTCTGATTAAGGATGTCTAAGATATTATATTCCTGTAAAAACAGAGATAATCGTGTTCTAACAACAGCCCCCGTAATGTAGGTAGCTCTGTTCTACACCGTTCTGATTAAGGATGTCTAAGATATTATATTCCTGTAAAAACAGAGATAATCGTGTTCTAACAACAGCCCCCATAATGTAGGTAGCTCTGTTCTACACCGTTCTGATTAAGGATGTCTAAGATATTATATTCCTGTAAAAACAGAGATAATCGTGTTATAACAACAGCCCCCGTAATGTAGGTAGCTCTGGTCTACACCGTTCTGATTAAGGATGTCTAAGATATTATATTCCTGTAAAAACAGAGATAATCGTGTTCTATCAACAGCCCCCGTAATGTAGGTAGCTCTGGTCTACACCGTTCTGATTAAGGCTGTGTCACGCCCTGATCTGTTTCGCCTGTCTTTGTGATTGTCTCCACCCACCTCCAGGTGTCACCCGTTTTCCTCGTTAGCCCCTGGGTATTTATTCCTGTGTTCTCTGTTTGTCTGTTGCCAGTTTGTCTTGTCAAGTCAACCAGCGTGTTTTTCCATGTTCCTGCTTTTTCTTATCTCTCTTTTCCTAGTCCTCCCGGTTTTGTCCCTTGCCTGCCTTGACTCTGAACCCGCCTGCCTGACCATACTGCCTGCCACTCTGTACCTCATGAACTCTGACCTTGTCATGATATTTTGCATGTCCACGACCTCTCACTTGCCTGCCCCTTGGGCAATAAATATCAGAGACTCGAACCATCTGCCGTGTCTGCGTCTTTATAGGCCCTGTGCCCTTATAGGGTATCTAAGATATTATATACATTCCTGTAAAAACAGAGATAATCATGTTATTAAAAACAGCCCTCTTAATGTAGGTAGCTCTGTTCAACACTGTTCTGATTAAGGTTGTCTAAGATATTATATACATTCCTGTAAAAACAGAGATAATCTAGTTATAACAACAGCCCTCCTAGGTATCTCTGTTCAACACAGTTCTGATTAGGGATGGCTAAGATATTATATACATTCCTGCAAAAACAGAGATAATCTAGTTATAACAACAGCCCTCTTAGGTATCTCTGTTCAACACAGTTCTGATTAAGGTTGTCTAAGATATTATATACTTCCTGTAAAAACAGAGGTACACAGTGGTGGGAAAAGTACCAATTGTCATACTTGAGTAAAAGTAAAAGTCGCCCAGTAAAATACTACTTGAGTAAAAGTCTAAAAGAATTTGGTTTTAAATATATTTAAGTATCAAAAAATATATAAAATAATAATGAATCATTTAAAATTCCTTAAATTAAGCAAACCAGTGGCACGATTAGCCAGGGGCTCCAACACTCAGACAAAATTTACAAACAAAGCATTTGTGTTTAGTGAGTCCTCCAGATCAGAGGCAGTAGGGATGATCAGGGATGTTCTCTGTTTAGTGAGTCCTCCAGATCAGAGGCAGTAGGGATGACCAGGGATGTTCTCTGTTTAGTGAGTCCTCCAGATCAGAGGCAGTAGGGATGACCAGGGATGTTCTCTGTTTAGTGAGTCCTCCAGATCAGAGGCAGTAGGGATGACCAGGGATGTTCTCTGTTTAGTGAGTCCACCAGATCAGAGGCAGTAGGGATGATCAGGGATGTTCTCTGTTTAGTGAGTCCTCCAGATCAGAGGCTGTAGGGATGACCAGGGATGTTCTCTGTTTAGTGAGTCCTCCAGATCAGAGGCAGTAGGGATGACCAGGGATGTTCTCTGTATAGTGAGTCCTCCAGATCAGAGGCTGTAGGGATGACCAGGGATGTTCTCTGTTTAGTGAGTCCTCCAGATCAGAGGCAGTAGGGATGATCAGGGATGTTCTCTGTTTAGTGAGTCCTCCAGATCAGAGGCTGTAGGGATGACCAGGGATGTTCTCTGTTTAGTGAGTCCTCCAGATCAGAGGCAGTAGGGATGACCAGGGATGTTCTCTGTATAGTGAGTCCTCCAGATCAGAGGCAGAAGGGATGACCAGGGATGTTCTCTGTTTAGTGAGTCCTCCAGATCAGAGGCAGTAGAGATGACCAGGGATGTTCTCTGTATAGTGAGTCCTCCAGATCAGAGGCAGTAGAGATGACCAGGGATGTTCTCTGTATAGTGAGTCCTCCAGATCAGAGGCAGAAGGGATGATCAGGGATGTTCTCTGTATAGTGAGTCCTCCAGATCAGAGGCAGTAGGGATGATCAGGGATGTTCTCTGTTTAGTGAGTCCTCCAGATCAGAGGCAGTAGGGATGACCAGGGATGTTCTCTGTTTAGTGAGTCCTCCAGATCAGAGGCAGTAGGGATGACCAGGGATGTTCTCTGTTAAGTGAGTCCTCCAGATCAGAGGCAGTAGGGATGACCAGGGATGTTCTCTGTTTAGTGAGTCCTCCAGATCAGAGGCAGTAGGGATGATCAGGGATGTTCTCTGTTTAGTGAGTCCTCCAGATCAGAGACAGTAGGGATGACCAGGGATGTTCTCTGTTTAGTGAGTCCTCCAGATCAGAGGCAGTAGAGATGACCAGGGATGTTCTCTGTATAGTGAGTCCTCCAGATCAGAGGCAGAAGGGATGACCAGGGATGTTCTCTGTTTAGTGAGTCCTCCAGATCAGAGGCAGAAGGGATGATCAGGGATGTTCTCTGTTTAGTGAGTCCTCCAGATCAGAGGCAGTAGGGATGACCAGGGATGTTCTCTGTTTAGTGAGTCTGTCAGATCAGAGGCAGTAGGGATGACCAGGGATGTTCTCTGTTTAGTGAGTCCTCCAGATCAGAGGCAGTAGGGATGACCAGGGATGTTCTCTGTTTAGTGAGTCCTCCAGATCAGAGGCAGTAGGGATGACCAGGGATGTTCTCTGTTTAGTGAGTCTGCCAGATCAGAGGCAGAAGGGATGACCAGGGATGTTCTCTGTTTAGTGAGTCCTCCAGATCAGAGGCAGAAGGGATGATCAGGGATGTTCTCTGTTTAGTGAGTCCTCCAGATCAGAGGCAGTAGGGATGACCAGAGATGTTCTCTGTTTAGTGAGTCCTCCAGATCAGAGGCAGTAGAGATGACCAGGGATGTTCTCTGTTTAGTGAGTCCTCCAGATCAGAGGCAGTAGGGATGATCAGGGATGTTCTCTGTTTAGTGAGTCCTCCAGATCAGAGACAGTAGGGATGACCAGGGATGTTCTCTGTTTAGTGAGTCCTCCAGATCAGAGGCAGTAGAGATGACCAGGGATGTTCTCTGTATAGTGAGTCCTCCAGATCAGAGGCAGAAGGGATGACCAGGGATGTTCTCTGTTTAGTGAGTCCTCCAGATCAGAGGCAGAAGGGATGATCAGGGATGTTCTCTGTTTAGTGAGTCCTCCAGATCAGAGGCAGTAGGGATGACCAGGGATGTTCTCTGTTTAGTGAGTCTGTCAGATCAGAGGCAGTAGGGATGACCAGGGATGTTCTCTGTTTAGTGAGTCCTCCAGATCAGAGGCAGTAGGGATGACCAGGGATGTTCTCTGTTTAGTGAGTCCTCCAGATCAGAGGCAGTAGGGATGACCAGGGATGTTCTCTGTTTAGTGAGTCTGCCAGATCAGAGGCAGAAGGGATGACCAGGGATGTTCTCTGTTTAGTGAGTCCTCCAGATCAGAGGCAGAAGGGATGATCAGGGATGTTCTCTGTTTAGTGAGTCCTCCAGATCAGAGGCAGTAGGGATGACCAGAGATGTTCTCTGTTTAGTGAGTCCTCCAGATCAGAGGCAGTAGAGATGACCAGGGATGTTCTCTGTTTAGTGAGTCCTCCAGATCAGAGGCAGTAGGGATGACCAGGGATGTTCTCTGTTTAGTGAGTCCTCCAGATCAGAGGCAGTAGGGATGACCAGGGATGTTCTCTGTTTAGTGAGTCTGTCAGATCAGAGGCAGTAGGGATGACCAGGGATGTTCTCTGTTTAGTGAGTCCTCCAGATCAGAGGCAGTAGGGATGACCAGGGATGTTCTCTGTTTAGTGAGTCTGCCAGATCAGAGGCAGAAGGGATGACCAGGGATGTTCTCTGTTTAGTGAGTCCTCCAGATCAGAGGCAGTAGGGATGACCAGGGATGTTCTCTGTTTAGTGAGTCTGTCAGATCAGAGTCAGTAGGGATGACCAGGGATGTTCTCTGTTTAGTGAGTCCTCCAGATCAGAGGCAGTAGGGATGACCAGGGATGTTCTCTGTTTAGTGAGTGTGCCAGATCAGAGGCAGAAGGGATGACCAGGAATGTTCTCTGTTTAGTGAGTCCTCCAGATCAGAGGCAGTAGGGATGACCAGGGATGTTCTCTGTTTAGTGAGTCTGCCAGATCAGAGGCAGAAGGGATGACCAGGGATGTTCTCTGTTTAGTGAGTCCTCCAGATCAGAGGCAGTAGGGATGACAAGGGATGTTCTCTGTTTAGTGAGTCCTCCAGATCAGAGGCAGCAGGGATGACCAGGGATGTTCTCTGTTTAGTGAGTCCTCCAGATCAGAGGCAGTAGAGATGACCAGGGATGTTCTCTGTATAGTGAGTCCTCCAGATCAGAGGCAGAAGGGATGACCAGGGATGTTCTCTGTTTAGTGAGTCCTCCAGATCAGAGGCAGTAGGGATGACCAGGGATGTTCTCTGTTTAGTGAGTCCTCCAGATCAGAGGCAGTAGGGATGACCAGGGATGTTCTCTGTTTAGTGAGTCCTCCAGATCAGAGGCAGTAGGGATGACCAGGGATGTTCTCTGTTTAGTGAGTCCTCCAGATCAGAGGCAGCAGGGATGACCAGGGATGTTCTCTGTTTAGTGAGTCCTCCAGATCAAAGGCAGTAGGGATGATCAGGGATGTTCTCTGTTTAGTGAGTCCTCCAGATCAGAGGCAGAAGGGATGACCAGGGATGTTCTCTGTTTAGTGAGTCCTCCAGATCAGAGGCAGAAGGGATGATCAGGGATGTTCTCTGTTTGGTGAGTCCTCCAGATCAGAGGCAGTAGGGATGACCAGAGATGTTCTCTGTTTAGTGAGTCCTCCAGATCAGAGGCAGTAGAGATGACCAGGGATGTTCTCTGTTTAGTGAGTCTGTCAGATCAGAGGCATTAGGGATGACCAGGGATGTTCTCTGTTTAGTGAGTCCTCCAGATCAGAGGCAGAAGGGATGACCAGGGATGTTCTCTGTTTAGTGAGTCCTCCAGATCAGAGGCAGCAGGGATGACCAGGGATGTTCTCTGTTTAGTGAGTCCTCCAGATCAGAGGCAGCAGGGATGACCAGGGATGTTCTCTGTTTAGTGAGTCCTCCAGATCAGAGGCAGTAGGGATGATCAGGGATGTTCTCTGTTTAGTGAGTCCTCCAGATCAGAGGCAGTAGGGATGACCAGGGATGTTCTCTGTTTAGTGAGTCCTCCAGATCAGAGGCAGTAGGGATGACCAGGGATGTTCTCTGTTTAGTGAGTCCTCCAGATCAGAGGCAGTAGGGATGACCAGGGATGTTCTCTGTTTAGTGAGTCTGTCAGATCAGAGTCAGTAGGGATGACCAGGGATGTTCTCTGTTTAGTGAGTCCTCCAGATCAGAGGCAGTAGGGATGACCAGGGATGTTCTCTGTTTAGTGAGTCTGCCAGATCAGAGGCAGAAGGGATGACCAGGGATGTTCTCTGTTTAGTGAGTCCTCCAGATCAGAGGCAGAAGGGATGATCAGGGATGTTCTCTGTTTAGTGAGTCCTCCAGATCAGAGGCAGTAGGGATGACCAGAGATGTTCTCTGTTTAGTGAGTCCTCCAGATCAGAGGCAGTAGAGATGACCAGGGATGTTCTCTGTTTAGTGAGTCCTCCAGATCAGAGGCAGTAGGGATGACCAGGGATGTTCTCTGTTTAGTGAGTCTGTCAGATAAGAGGCAGTAGGGATGACCAGGGATGTTCTCTGTTTAGTGAGTCCTCCAGATCAGAGGCAGTAGGGATGACCAGGGATGTTCTCTGTTTAGTGAGTCTGCCAGATCAGAGGCAGAAGGGATGACCAGGGATGTTCTCTGTTTAGTGAGTCCTCCAGATCAGAGGCAGTAGGGATGACCAGGGATGTTCTCTGTTTAGTGAGTCTGTCAGATCAGAGTCAGTAGGGATGACCAGGGATGTTCTCTGTTTAGTGAGTCCTCCAGATCAGAGGCAGTAGGGATGACCAGGGATGTTCTCTGTTTAGTGAGTCTGCCAGATCAGAGGCAGAAGGGATGACCAGGGATGTTCTCTGTTTAGTGAGTCCTCCAGATCAGAGGCAGTAGGGATGACCAGGGATGTTCTCTGTTTAGTGAGTCTGCCAGATCAGAGGCAGAAGGGATGACCAGGGATGTTCTCTGTTTAGTGAGTCCTCCAGATCAGAGGCAGTAGGGATGACAAGGGATGTTCTCTGTTTAGTGAGTCCTCCAGATCAGAGGCAGCAGGGATGACCAGGGATGTTCTCTGTTTAGTGAGTCCTCCAGATCAGAGGCAGTAGAGATGACCAGGGATGTTCTCTGTATAGTGAGTCCTCCAGATCAGAGGCAGAAGGGATGACCAGGGATGTTCTCTGTTTAGTGAGTCCTCCAGATCAGAGGCAGTAGGGATGACCAGGGATGTTCTCTGTTTAGTGAGTCCTCCAGATCAGAGGCAGCAGGGATGACCAGGGATGTTCTCTGTTTAGTGAGTCCTCCAGATCAAAGGCAGTAGGGATGATCAGGGATGTTCTCTGTTTAGTGAGTCCTCCAGATCAGAGGCAGTAGAGATGACCAGGGATGTTCTCTGTATAGTGAGTCCTCCAGATCAGAGGCAGAAGGGATGACCAGGGATGTTCTCTGTTTAGTGAGTCCTCCAGATCAGAGGCAGTAGGGATGACCAGGGATGTTCTCTGTTTAGTGAGTCCTCCAGATCAGAGGCAGTAGGGATGACCAGGGATGTTCTCTGTTTAGTGAGTCCTCCAGATCAGAGGCAGTAGGGATGACCAGGGATGTTCTCTGTTTAGTGAGTCCTCCAGATCAGAGGCAGCAGGGATGACCAGGGATGTTCTCTGTTTAGTGAGTCCTCCAGATCAAAGGCAGTAGGGATGATCAGGGATGTTCTCTGTTTAGTGAGTCCTCCAGATCAGAGGCAGAAGGGATGACCAGGGATGTTCTCTGTTTAGTGAGTCCTCCAGATCAGAGGCAGAAGGGATGATCAGGGATGTTCTCTGTTTGGTGAGTCCTCCAGATCAGAGGCAGTAGGGATGACCAGAGATGTTCTCTGTTTAGTGAGTCCTCCAGATCAGAGGCAGTAGAGATGACCAGGGATGTTCTCTGTTTAGTGAGTCTGTCAGATCAGAGGCATTAGGGATGACCAGGGATGTTCTCTGTTTAGTGAGTCCTCCAGATCAGAGGCAGAAGGGATGACCAGGGATGTTCTCTGTTTAGTGAGTCCTCCAGATCAGAGGCAGCAGGGATGACCAGGGATGTTCTCTGTTTAGTGAGTCCTCCAGATCAGAGGCAGCAGGGATGACCAGGGATGTTCTCTGTTTAGTGAGTCCTCCAGATCAGAGGCAGTAGGGATGATCAGGGATGTTCTCTGTTTAGTGAGTCCTCCAGATCAGAGGCAGTAGGGATGACCAGGGATGTTCTCTGTTTAGTGAGTCCTCCAGATCAGAGGCAGTAGGGATGACCAGGGATGTTCTCTGTTTAGTGAGTCCTCCAGATCAGAGGCAGTAGGGATGACCAGGGATGTTCTCTGTTTAGTGAGTCTGTCAGATCAGAGTCAGTAGGGATGACCAGGGATGTTCTCTGTTTAGTGAGTCCTCCAGATCAGAGGCAGTAGGGATGACCAGGGATGTTCTCTGTTTAGTGAGTCTGCCAGATCAGAGGCAGAAGGGATGACCAGGGATGTTCTCTGTTTAGTGAGTCCTCCAGATCAGAGGCAGAAGGGATGATCAGGGATGTTCTCTGTTTAGTGAGTCCTCCAGATCAGAGGCAGTAGGGATGACCAGAGATGTTCTCTGTTTAGTGAGTCCTCCAGATCAGAGGCAGTAGAGATGACCAGGGATGTTCTCTGTTTAGTGAGTCCTCCAGATCAGAGGCAGTAGGGATGACCAGGGATGTTCTCTGTTTAGTGAGTCTGTCAGATAAGAGGCAGTAGGGATGACCAGGGATGTTCTCTGTTTAGTGAGTCCTCCAGATCAGAGGCAGTAGGGATGACCAGGGATGTTCTCTGTTTAGTGAGTCTGCCAGATCAGAGGCAGAAGGGATGACCAGGGATGTTCTCTGTTTAGTGAGTCCTCCAGATCAGAGGCAGTAGGGATGACCAGGGATGTTCTCTGTTTAGTGAGTCTGTCAGATCAGAGTCAGTAGGGATGACCAGGGATGTTCTCTGTTTAGTGAGTCCTCCAGATCAGAGGCAGTAGGGATGACCAGGGATGTTCTCTGTTTAGTGAGTCTGCCAGATCAGAGGCAGAAGGGATGACCAGGGATGTTCTCTGTTTAGTGAGTCCTCCAGATCAGAGGCAGTAGGGATGACCAGGGATGTTCTCTGTTTAGTGAGTCTGCCAGATCAGAGGCAGAAGGGATGACCAGGGATGTTCTCTGTTTAGTGAGTCCTCCAGATCAGAGGCAGTAGGGATGACAAGGGATGTTCTCTGTTTAGTGAGTCCTCCAGATCAGAGGCAGCAGGGATGACCAGGGATGTTCTCTGTTTAGTGAGTCCTCCAGATCAGAGGCAGTAGAGATGACCAGGGATGTTCTCTGTATAGTGAGTCCTCCAGATCAGAGGCAGAAGGGATGACCAGGGATGTTCTCTGTTTAGTGAGTCCTCCAGATCAGAGGCAGTAGGGATGACCAGGGATGTTCTCTGTTTAGTGAGTCCTCCAGATCAGAGGCAGCAGGGATGACCAGGGATGTTCTCTGTTTAGTGAGTCCTCCAGATCAAAGGCAGTAGGGATGATCAGGGATGTTCTCTGTTTAGTGAGTCCTCCAGATCAGAGGCAGAAGGGATGACCAGGGATGTTCTCTGTTTAGTGAGTCCTCCAGATCAGAGGCAGAAGGGATGATCAGGGATGTTCTCTGTTTAGTGAGTCCTCCAGATCAGAGGCAGTAGGGATGACCAGAGATGTTCTCTGTTTAGTGAGTCCTCCAGATCAGAGGCAGTAGAGATGACCAGGGATGTTCTCTGTTTAGTGAGTCTGTCAGATCAGAGGCATTAGGGATGACCAGGGATGTTCTCTGTTTAGTGAGTCCTCCAGATCAGAGGCAGAAGGGATGACCAGGGATGTTCTCTGTTTAGTGAGTCCTCCAGATCAGAGGCAGAAGGGATGACCAGGGATGTTCTCTGTTTAGTGAGTCCTCCAGATCAGAGGCAGCAGGGATGACCAGGGATGTTCTCTGTTTAGTGAGTCCTCCAGATCAGAGGCAGCAGGGATGACCAGGGATGTTCTCTGTTTAGTGAGTCCTCCAGATCAGAGGCAGTAGGGATGATCAGGGATGTTCTCTGTTTAGTGAGTCCTCCAGATCAGAGGCAGTAGGGATGACCAGGGATGTTCTCTGTTTAGTGAGTCCTCCAGATCAGAGGCAGTAGGGATGACCAGGGATGTTCTCTGTTTAGTGAGTCCTCCAGATCAGAGGCAGTAGGGATGACCAGGGATGTTCTCTGTTTAGTGAGTCTGTCAGATCAGAGGCAGTAGGGATGACCAGGGATGTTCTCTGTTTAGTGAGTCCTCCAGATCAGAGGCAGTAGGGATGACCAGGGATGTTCTCTGTTTAGTGAGTCTGTCAGATCAGAGTCAGTAGGGATGACCAGGGATGTTCTCTGTTTAGTGAGTCCTCCAGATCAGAGGCAGAAGGGATGACCAGGGATGTTCTCTGTTTAGTGATTCCTCCAGATCAGAGGCAGCAGGGATGACCAGGGATGTTCTCTGTTTAGTGAGTCCTCCAGATCAGAGGCAGCAGGGATGACCAGGGATGTTCTCTGTTTAGTGAGTCCTCCAGATCAGAGGCAGTAGGGATGATCAGGGATGTTCTCTGTTTAGTGAGTCCTCCAGATCAGAGGCAGTAGGGATGACCAGGGATGTTCTCTGTTTAGTGAGTCCTCCAGATCAGAGGCAGTAGGGATGACCAGGGATGTTCTCTGTTTAGTGAGTCCTCCAGATCAGAGGCAGTAGGGATGACCAGGGATGTTCTCTGTTTAGTGAGTCTGTCAGATCAGAGGCAGTAGGGATGACCAGGGATGTTCTCTGTTTAGTGAGTCCTCCAGATCAGAGGCAGTAGGGATGACCAGGGATGTTCTCTGTTTAGTGAGTCTGTCAGATCAGAGGCAGTAGGGATGACCAGGGATGTTCTCTGTTTAGTGAGTCCTCCAGATCAGAGGCAGTAGGGATGACCAGGGATGTTCTCTGTTTAGTGAGTCCTCCAGATCAGAGGCAGTAGGGATGACCAGGGATGTTCTCTGTTTAGTGAGTCTGCCAGATCAGAGGCAGAAGGGATGACCAGGGATGTTCTCTGTTTAGTGAGTCCTCCAGATCAGAGGCAGTAGGGATGACAAGGGATGTTCTCTGTTTAGTGAGTCCTCCAGATCAGAGGCAGTAGGGATGACCAGGGATGTTCTCTGTTTAGTGAGTCCTCCAGATCAGAGACAGTAGGGATGACCAGGGATGTTCTCTGTTTAGTGAGTCCTCCAGATCAAAGGCAGTAGGGATGACCAGGGATGTTCTCTGTTTAGTGAGTCCTCCAGATCAGCGGCAGTAGGGATGATCAGGGATGTTCTCTGTTTAGTGAGTCCTCCAGATCAGAGGCAGTAGAGATGACCAGGGATGTTCTCTGTTTAGTGAGTCCTCCAGATCAGAGGCAGTAGGGATGACCAAGGATGATCTCTGTTTCGTGAGTCTGTCAGATCAGAGGCAGAAGGGATGACCAGGGATGTTCTCTGTTTAGTGTTAGAAAAACTCTAGTTATAGTGTCCAAAGGGTTCAGAGTACGTCCTGGTCAGGTCCTATGGTCAGGGATAACTTTGTGCCCTAGTTATAGTGTCCAAAGGATAACTCTGTCTTCATAACTTCACTATGTAATCCAGGCAGTGTGTTGGTCCAGTGTGGTCCCCTTGCATTGCTGATTCTGGCATAGATTAGCATAGCCTGTAAAGAATTGTTGTGATCACTAATACAGGCTATACTAATTAAAGCCAGAATCATCAAACCTTTCTTCGAAACGTCTTGTCTCAGCAGCTCTTCTTCAGTGCAGATTTATTAAATACAATGTGGACTTAAGACTCAAACAAATGTGAAATCGACATGAGTGAAAAAAACGGTTTGTTTTCTATACAAATGCTACAAGACAAAACATTATCTGAACTAATTGGAAATGTAGGTTCTAGCTTTTCTATGTTTCAGATTGTTGTTCTTGAATATTGTTCAGTTTATGAAACATTACACCATATTCTACTCTTCAGCCTCTCATAACAGCTCAGATTACCCGGTCTAATAAAATGTCTGATTCCAAAATAAAGGTATTTCTGCAGTGTTTATGAAACTCTACCACAACTTCAACTTCTTTTTCTTATTTGATTGACAGCTGGATATTATGTTTGTATTTTTCTTTGGAGACTCGCCTGGACCAAAGAGACGTATTGCATTTTCTGGTAGGGGTGGGAGGGGGGAAGAGGAGGGGTAGGGGTGGGAGGGGAGAAGAGGAGGGGTAGGGGTGGGAGGGGAGAAGAGGAGGGGTAGGGGTGGGAAGGGAGAAGAGGAGGGGTAGGGGTGGGAGGGGACAAGAGGAGGGGAAGGGGTAGGAGGGGAGAAGGGGAGGGGCAGGGGTGGGAGGGGAGAAGAGGAGGGGTAGGGGTGGGAGGGGAGAAGAGGAGGGGTAGGGGTGGGAGGGGAGAAGAGGAGGGGCAGGGTGGGAGGGGAGAAGAGGAGGGGTAGGGGTGGGAGGGGGGAAGAGGAGGGGTAGGGGTGGGAGAAGAGGAGGGGTAGGGGTGGGAGAGGAGAGGAGAAGAGGAGGGGTAGGGGTGGGAGGGGGGAAGAGGAGGGGTAGGGGTGGGAGGGGAGAAGAGGAGGGGTAGGGGTTGGAGAGGAGAAGAGGAGGGGTGGGAGGGGAGAAGAGGAGGGGTAGGGGTGGGAGGGGAGAAGAGGAGGGGTAGGGGTGGGAGGGGGGAAGAGGAGGGGTAGGGGTGGGAGGGGAGAAGAGGAGGTGTAGGGGTTGGAGAGGAGAAGAGGAGGGGTGGGGTGGGAGGGGAGAAGAGGAGGGGTAGGGGTGGGAGGGGAGAAGAGGAGGAATAGGGGTGGGAGGGGAGAAGAGGAGGGGTAGGGAGGGGAGAAGAGGAGGGGTAGGGGGAGGGGAGAAGAGAAGAGGAGGGATAGGGGTGGGAGGGGAGAAGAGAAGGGGTAGGGGTGGGAGGAGAGAATAGGAGGGGTAGGGGTGGGAGGGGAGAAGAGGATGGGGTAGGGGTGGGAGGGGAGAAGAGAAGAGGAGGGGTAGGGGTTGGAGGGGAGAAGAGAAGAGGAGGGGTAGGGGTGGGAGGGGAGAAGAGGAGGGGTGGGAGAGGAGGGAAGAAGAGGAGGGGTGGGAGAGGAGAAGAGGAGGGGTAGGGGTGGGAGGGAAGAAGAGGAGGGGTAGGAGTGGGAAGAGAAATGAGGGGAGAGGAGATGAAGGGAGAGGAGACGAGGGGAGAGGAGACGAGAACTAATAAGATGTAAAGGAAAGGATGAAAATGAAAATAGATTCTGCTGACAAGCCAGAATTCAACATCTAACAGGACCTGTGATGCTGGCCAAGAACCAATGGCTCCTTTTCATCTGCCTTGCTGTGCTGCAGGCCATGCCAACGATGGGGGCACATTGCCTTTCTGGGCTGGCCAGCACACACACACTGCCACACCTCTCTCGCTGGGCAGACAGTCACACACACACACTGCCGCACCTCTCTCGCTGGGCAGACAGTCACACACACACACTGCCGCACCTCTCTCGCTGGGCAGACAGTCACACACACACACTGCCGCACCTCTCTCGCTGGGCAGACAGTCACACACACACACTGCCGCACCTCTCTCGCTGGGCAGACAGTCACACACACACACTGCCGCACCTCTCTCGCTGGGCAGACAGTCACACACACACACTGCCGCACCTCTCTCGCTGGGCAGACAGTCACACACACACACCTGCTGCACCTTTCTCGCTGGGCAGACAGTCACACACACACACTGCCACACCTCTCTCGCTGGGCAGACAGTCACACACACACACTGCTGCACCTCTCTCGCTGGGCAGACAGTCACACACACACAGTTTGTAGGAGAGGATACAACAGGTATTGTAGTTTGTAGGAGAGGATACAACAGGTATTAGCTATGAACAACCCAGTTTGTAGGTGAGGATACAACAGGTATTGAAGTTTGTAGGAGAGGATACAACAGGTATTAGCTATGAACAACCCAGTTTGTAGGTGAGGATACAACAGGTATTGTAGTTTGTAGGTGAGGATACAACGGGTATTGTAGTTTGTAGGTGAGGATACAACAGGTATTGTAGTTTGTAGGAGAGGATACAACAGGTATTGTAGTTTGTAGGTGAGGATACAACAGGTATTGTAGTTTGTAGGTGAGGATACAACAGGTATTGTAGTTTGTAGGAGAGGATACAACAGGTATTGTAGTTTGTAGGTGAGGATACAACAGGTATTGTAGTTTGTAGGTGAGAGTACAACAGGTATTGTAGTTTGTAGGTGAGAGTACAACAGGTATTGGCTATGAACAACCCAGTTTGTAGGACAGGATAAAACTGGTATTGTCTATGCTGTGGAATCAGTCATGATTCACACAGTCTTCCTGAACAGGCTACATAACTGCTGCCTAACTAATGATACAGAACCAAGCCTCAGAACAAACACAGATGTCCATGTTTGTGTGTTTGCGTTTACGAGCGTGTGCACGCTGATGCCTATGACAGTGGAGGCTGCTGAATGGGAGGACGGCTCATAATAAGGGCTGGAACGGAGCCAATGGGATGGCATGAACAGAGGGAAACCCTGGAAACCGTGTGTTTGATGTATTTGACACCATTCCACTGATTCCACTCCACAAGCCTGTGCTCCCCCACCTCCAGAGCTTTTAGGAAATTGTGTACGAGAGAAGGACACGACCAATGTTCCCACAAAGCTGCACGTGTATGTGAGTATGCAGTAGCCCGAAGACTGCCGCTCAGTTTCCCTGGGACTGCCGCTGAGTAGCCCCAAGACTGCCGCTCAGTAGCCCCAAGACTGCCGCTCAGTAGCCCCAAGACTGAGATCAGCCTCAGGGACTGCCGCTGAGTAGCCCCAAGACTGCCGCTCAGTAGCCCCAAGACTGCCGCTCAGTAGCCCCAAGACTGCCGCGCAGTAGCCCCAAGACTGCCGCTCAGTAGCCCCAAGACTGCCGCTCAGTAGCCCCAAGACTGCCGCTCAGTAGCCCCAAGACTGCCGCTCAGTAGCCCCAAGACTGCCGCTCAGTTCCCATGGGACTGCCGCTCAGTAGCCCCAAGACTGCCGCTCAGTTCCCATGGGACTGCCTCTCAGTAGCCCCAAGACTGCCGCTCAGTTCCCATGGGACTGCCTCTCAGTAGCCCCAAGACTGCCGCTCAGTTCCACCAAGACTGCCTCACAGTTCCACCAAGACTGCCTCACAGTTCCACCAAGACAGCCTCTCAGTTCCCCCGGGACAGCCTCTCAGTTTCCCCAGCACTGCCGCTCAGTAGCCCCAAGACTGCCAGAGCTCAATGCTGTAGTAAAGATCAGTCCTGTAGAGATCAGTCCTGTAGTAGAGATCAGTCCTGTAGAGATCAGTCCTGTAGTAGAGATCAGTCCTGTAGTAGAGATCAGTCCTGTAGTAGAGATCAGTCCTGTAGTAGAGATCAGTCCTGTAGAGATCAGTCCTGTAGTAGAGATCAGTCCTGTAGAGATCAGTCCTCTAGAGATCAGTCCTGTAGTAGAGATCTGTCCTCTAGAGATCAGTCCTGTAATAGAGATCAGTCCTGTAGAGATCAGTCCTGTAGTAGAGATCAGTCCTGTAGAGATCAGTCCTATAGAATCAGTCCTGTAGTAGAGATCAGTCCTGTAGAGATCAGTCCTGTAGAGATCAGTCCTGTAGTAGAGATCAGTCCTCTAGAGATCAGTCCTGTAGTAGAGATCAGACCTGTAGAGATCAATCCTGTAGTAGAGATCAGTCCTCTAGAGATCAGTCCTGTAATAGAGATCAGTCCTGTAGAGATCAGTCCTGTAGTAGAGATCAGTCCTTAGAGATCAATCCTGTAGAGATCAGTGCTGTAGTTCTCTCTGTCGTCTTTTCTGCTCACGAACTAACAGGATTACTTAGCTCAATGGCATAGTAGCTACACACGTAATGGAGATTCTGTGAACAGCTGACCTGGACGCAGCAAAACAGATTAACAGCCATGGAGATGGTGGGATGTCCTTATATGGACATCATACATCACAGCAATGTTCCCTCTAAACTGGTCACATGACCATGTGACCTCCCCTCAGACTTCTCCTCAGAGGAAATATGAGCCTGGGCAGAGGAAGCAGGAGATTGAACTTCACTCAACTTTCTCCAGTTTTCCCCTTTAGTTAACACTGTCAACATTTGTCTCTACTGTGGACTTGTGATCAAATCAATTCAATATTAGCCTCTTTCAATCTAATATACTGAAACAAATCAGGAGCAGCGCTCCTAGTGGCCGGGGACTTTAATGCAGGCAAACTTAAATCAGTTTTACCAAATTTCTACCAGCATGTCACCTGTGAAACCTCTAGACTAAAGAAAAACTCTAGACTACCTTTACTCCACACACAGAGACGCGTACAAAGCTCTCCCTCACCCTCCATTTGGAAAATCTGACCATAATTATATCCTACTGATTTCTGCTTACATCAAAAAGTAAAGCAGGAAGTACCATTGACTCGCTCAATACGGAAGCTGTCAGATGAAGTGGATGCTACGCTACATGATTGTTTTGCTAGCCCAGACTGGAATATGTTCCGGGACTAATCCAATGGCATTGAGGAATACACTACCTCTGTCACTGGCTTCATCCGCCTTGGGCTAAAGGCTAGAGCTGCTGCTTTCTAGGAGAGGGTATGCTTCTAAGAAATCCAGCTATGCCTTCAGACGAACCATCAAACCGGCAAAGCGTCAATACAGGACTAAGATTGGATACTACTACATCGGCTCTGACGCTCGACGGATGTGGCAAGTCTTGAAAATTATTACGGACTACAAAGGGAAACTTAGCCATGAGCTGCCCAGTGATGCGAGCCTACTAGACGAGCTACATGTTTTTATGCTCGCTTTGAGGCAAGCAACACTGAAGCATGCAGAGAGCACCAGCTGTTCCGGACGACTGTGTGATCACACTCTCCGTAGTCGATGTGAGCAAGACCTTTAAACAGGTCAACATTCACAAGGACTTGAACTCAAAGCATGCGCAGACCAACTGGCAAGTGTCTTCACTGACCTTTTCAACCTCTCCCTGACCCAGTCTGTAATACCAACATGTTTCAAACAGACGACCATAGTCCCTGTGCCAAAGAAAGCGAAGGTAACCTGCCTAAATTATTGCACTCACGTCGGTAGCCATGAAATGATTTGAAAGGCTGGTCATGACTCATATCAACAGCATCCTCCCGGATACCCGAGACCCACTTCAAAATCGCATACCGTCCCAACAGATCCACAGATGACACAATCTCTATTGCACTCCATACTGCCCACTCCCACCTGGACCTGGACAAAAGGAACACCTACATGAGAATACTGTTAATTGACAACAGTTCAGCGCAATGCTATTCATTGACTACAGCTCAGCGTTCAACACAATAGTGCCCACAAAGCTCATCACTAAGTTTAGGACCTTGGGACTAAACACCTCCCTCTACAACTGGATCCTGGACGTCCTGATGGGCCGCCCCCAGGTGGTGAGGGTAGGCAACAACACATCTGCCACGCTGATCCTCAACACTGGAGCTCCTCAGGGGTGAGTGCTCAGTCCCTCCTGTACTCCCTGTTCACCCATAATAATGCATTTTTTTTGTAAAGTGGTTTCTTGCATCAAACAACAAAACTAAATGTTTAGTCACCTCCGTGTCTGAAGGACAAGTGGATTAACAGGTAAATGTTTCTTTCAAATGTGTGGACATTGAACAAGACACATTGGCTGCTACTGTAGCCTGAATGATAGAACAGCTCACTTCCATGTTAAAATATTATGGGATGCATTTTCCCCATTATTTTTGATGGTAGACCTCTCTGGTAGGCCTACATTATTATCAGTAGCCTACTTGGTCACTGTTAAAACTGTAACTTAAAGTGGGTACAGCCTCAGTGTTCACAGTAAACGCACCCCTGGACGTCGCACAGAATTTTCACAACGTTCAATTATGTGCTCAGCAGACCTGAAAAGAGGACTTGAACATCTGGACACGCTAGATGAAGAACCATAGAGATGCTGGGATGTCCTAACATGGTCATGACTTCATCACACATGTGAGCCTAGTGGGTCCTGTCCTATGTAGAGCCCAGGGCTCTGGTCAAGCCTAGTGGGTCCTGTCTGTCACATTTGTTCTAGTTGATTTAACCAAGCATTGAGCACATTGTTAAATAACGTTTTTTTTTTAAATGTAATCAAAAATAATTGAAGGACTAGGTTGTCTGTATTGTGAGCAAACTGAGCCAACTGAGCCTAGTGGGTCCTGTCTATTGTACACTGAGAAAGGGTCTCTGCTGTCGATAAACAGACAAGGCCTTTTCCTCACTCAGTCAGACAAGATCCAATGGTATAGAGACAGAGTCCCAAATGGCACAACATTACCTATGTAGAGACCAGGGCTCTGGTCAACAGTAGTGTTCTATATAGGGAATAGGGCTCTGGTCAACAGTAGTGCACTATATAGGGAATAGGGCTCTGGTCAACAGTAGTGTACTATATAGGGAATAGGGCTCTGGTCAACAGTAGTGTTCTATATAGGGAATAGGGCTCTGGTCAACAGTAGTGTACTATATAGGGAATAGGGCTCTGGTCAACAGTAGTGTTCTATATAGGGAATAGGGCTCTGGTCAACAGTAGTGTTCTATATAGGGAATAGGGCTCTGGTCAACAGTAGTGTTCTATATAGGGCTCTGGTCAACAGTAGTGTACTATATAGGGAATAGGGCTCTGGTCAACAGTAGTGTTCTATATAGGGAATAGGGCTGTAGTATAGAGTAGTGCACTATATAGGGAATAGGGCTGTAGTATAAAGTAGTGCACTATATAGGGAATAGGGCTGTAGTATAAAGTAGTGCACTATATAGGGAATAGGGCTCTGGTCAACAGTAGTGTTCTATATAGGGAATAGGGCTGTAGTATAGAGTAGTGTGCTATATAGGGAATAGGGCTGTAGTATAAAGTTGTGCACTATATAGGGAATAGGGCTCCATGTGGAACACAGCGACAGCTTAATTCACATGTCTGTCTTTTGGCAGCACCACAGCACCTAAACACCGTCATGTCAAGCTCTCATTGTGGAGACACTCAGAGAAGGACATGTCTTGAAAATATCAGCGTCTATGAGAAGTGTGTGTGTGTGTGTGTGTGTGTGTGTGTGTGTGTGTGTGTGTGTGTGTGCGTGCGTGCGTGCGTGCCTGTGTGTGTGTGTGTGTGTGTGTGTGTGTGTGTGTGTGTGTGTGTGTGTGTGTGTGTGTGTGTGTGTGTGTGTGTGTGTGTGTGTGTGTGTGTGTGTGTAAATAGGTAGGTAGTGAAGGTCTTTATTACCATGTAGGTTACATATAAATCATGTTTTGTTGATATACACACATCAGAGAGTGGTAACTATGCCAAGTTACTCTCAGACAGGTAAGGAGTAAGAAGTAGAATGTAATTTGGGGGGGGGGGGATTGTCCGTCATCTGCTAAGACAGTCGTTGGGTCTGAGATGGATGGAGAGATGGATGGAGAGATGGAGGGAGAGATGGATGGAGAGATGGATGGATGGATGGATGGAGAGATGGATGGAGAGATGGATGGATGGATGGATGGATGGATGGATGGATGGATGGATGGATGGATGGATGGATGGATGGATGGATGGATGGATGGATGGATGGATGGATGGATGGATGGAGAGATGGATGGAGAGATGGATGGAGAGATGGAGAGATGGATGGATGGATGGATGGATGGATGGATGGATGGATGGATGGATGGATGGATGGATGGATGGATGGATGGATGGATGGAGATGGATGGAGAGATGGATGTATGGATAGATGGATGGAGAGATGGATGGATGGATGGATGGAGAGATGGATGAGAGATGGATGGATGGATGGATGGATGGATGAGGATGGATGGATGGATGGATGGATGGATGGATGGATGGATGGATGGATGGATGGAGAGATGGATGGAGAGATGGAGAGATGGATGGATGGATGGATGGATGGATGGATGGATGGATGGATGGAGAGATGGATGGATGGATGGATGGATGGATGGATGGATGGATGGATGGAGAGATGGATGGATGGAGAGATGGATGGATGGAGAGATGGATGGATGGATGGATGGATGGATGGATGGATGGATGGATGGAGAGATGGATGGATGGAGAGATGGATGGATGGAGAGATGGATGGATGCCAAAGCACCAGGAGAGAAGCAGATAGGTACGTCCTTCTTAACATAACATGCCACAAATTAGCATTTTAATTCATTAATTAGCATTTGAACCATATGGTGAGAAGATGTTGTAATTGACATGTTAATTTATTTCACTTCAGGGCGATCCATCCATCCCATCTCTCCATCCATCCCATCTCTCCATCCATCCCATCTCTCCATCCATCCCATCTCTCCATCCATCCCATCTCTCCATACATCCCATCTCTCCATCCATCCCATCTCTCCATCCATCCCATCTCTCCATCCATCTCTCCATCCATCCATCCATCCCATCTCTCCATCCATCCCATCTCTTCATCCATCCCATCTCTCCATCCATCCCATCTCTCCATCCATCCATCCATCCATCCATCCATCCCATCTCTCTCTATCATTGTGTTTGTGCAGCTGAGATTGTGGGTTTCTTGGACCAATTAACTCCCAGGTAGGGAGCGACTCCCGTCAGGTAGGGAGCGACTCCCGTCAGGTAGGGAGCGATTCTCGTCAGATAGGGAGCGACTCTCCTCAGGTAGGGAGCGACTCCCGTCAGGTAGGGAGCGACTCTCTCAGTAGTCTACTGTAGAGATATCAGACTGGATGTTCAGTAGTCTACTGTTGAGATATCAGACTGGATGTTCAGTAGTCTACTGTTGAGATATCAGACTGGGTGTCCAGTAGTCTACTGTTGAGATATCAGACTGGATGTTCAGTAGTCTACTGTAGAGATATCAGACTGTATGTACTGTAGTCTACTGTTGATATATCAGACTGGATGTACTGTAGAGATATCAGACTGGATGTACCGTAGTCTACTGTTGAGATATCAGACTGGATGTACTGTAGAGATATCAGACTGGATGTACCGTAGTCTACTGTTGAGATATCAGACTGGATGTTCAGTAGTCTACTGTTGATATATCAGACTGGATGTACTGTAGAGATATCAGACTGGATGTACTGTAGAGATATCAGACTGGATGTACTGTAGTCTACTGTTGAGATATCAGACTGGGTGTACTGTAGAGATATCAGATTGAGTGTCCAGTAGTCTACTGTAGAGATATCAGACTGGATGTACTGTTGAGATATCAGACTGGATGTCCAGTAGTCTACTGTAGAGATATCAGACTGGATGTACTGTAGTCTACTGTAGAGATATCAGACTGGATGTACTGTAGTTTACTGTTTAGATATCAGACTGGATGTCCAGTAGTCTACTGTTGAGATATCAGACTGGATGTACTGTAGTCTACTGTAGAGATATCAGACTGGATGTACTGTAGTTTACTGTTGAGATATCAGACTGGATATACTGTAGTCTACTGTAGAGATATCAGACTGGATGTTCAGTAGTCTACTGTAGAGATATCAGACTGGATGTACTGTAGTCTACTGTAGAGATATCAGACTGGATGTACTGTAGTCTACTGTAGAGATATCAGACTGGATGTCCAGTAGTCTACTGTTGAGATATCAGACTGGATGTACTGTAGTCTACTGTAGAGATATCAGACTGGATGTCCAGTAGTCTACTGTTGAGATATCAGACTGGATGTACTGTAGTCTACTGTAGAGATATCAGACTGGATGTACTGTAGTCTACTGTAGAGATATCAGACTGTCTGTACTGTAGTCTACTGTTGAGATATCAGACTGGATGTCCAGTAGTCTTCTGTTGAGATATCAGACTGGATGTCCAGTAGTCTACTGTTCAGATATCAGACTGGATGTACTGTAGTCTACTGTAGAGATATCAGACTGTCTGTACTGTAGTCTACTGTTGAGATATCAGACTGGATGTTCAGTAGTCTACTGTACAGATATCAGACTGGCTGTACTGTAATCTACTGTAGTGATATCAGACTGGATGTCCAGTAGTCTACTGTAGAGATATCAGACTGGATGTACTGTAGTCTACTGTTGAGATATCAGACTGGATGTCCAGTAGTCTTCTGTTGAGATATCAGACTGGATGTCCAGTAGTCTACTGTTCAGATATCAGACTGGATGTACTGTAGTCTACTGTAGAGATATCAGACTGTCTGTACTGTAGTCTACTGTTGAGATATCAGACTGGATGTTCAGTAGTCTACTGTACAGATATCAGACTGGCTGTACTGTAATCTACTGTAGTGATATCAGACTGGATGTCCAGTAGTCTACTGTAGAGATATCAGACTGTCTGTACTGTAGTCTACTGTTGAGATATCAGACTGGATGTTCAGTAGTCTACTGTACAGATATCAGACTGGCTGTACTGTAATCTACTGTAGTGATATCAGACTGGATGTACTGTAGTCTACTGTAGAGATATCAGACTGTCTGTACTGTAGTCTACTGTTGAGATATCAGACTGGATGTCCAGTAGTCTTCTGTTGAGATATCAGACTGGATGTCCAGTAGTCTACTGTTCAGATATCAGACTGGATGTACTGTAGTCTACTGTAGAGATATCAGACTGTCTGTACTGTAGTCTACTGTTGAGATATCAGACTGGATGTTCAGTAGTCTACTGTACAGATATCAGACTGGCTGTACTGTAATCTACTGTAGTGATATCAGACTGGATGTCCAGTAGTCTACTGTAGAGATATCAGACTGGATGTACTGTAGTCTACTGTAGATATATCAGACTGGATGTACTGTAATCTACTGTTGAGATATCAGACTGGATGTACTGTAGTCTACTGTAGATATATCAGACTGGATGTACTGTAGTCTACTGTAGAGATATCAGACTGGGTGTCCAGTAGTCTACTGTTGAGATATCAGACTGGATGTACTGTAGTCTACTGTTGAGATATCAGACTGGGTGTCCAGTAGTCTACTGTAGAGATATCAGACTGGATGTACTGTAGTCTACTGTAGATATATCAGACTGGATGTACTGTAGTCTACTGTAGAGATATCAGACTGGGTGTCCAGTAGTCTACTGTTGAGATATCAGACTGGATGTACTGTAGTCTACTGTTGAGATATCAGACTGGGTGTCCAGTAGTCTACTGTAGAGATATCAGACTGGATGTAGAGATATCAGACTGGATGTTCAGTAGTCTACTGTTGAGATATCAGACTGGATGTCCTGTAGTCTACTGTTGAGATATCAGACTGGATGTACTGTAGTCTACTGTTGAGATATCAGACTGGGTGTCCAGTAGTCTACTGTTGAGATATCAGACTGGATGTACTGTAGTCTACTGTTGAGATATCAGACTGGGTGTCCAGTAGTCTACTGTTGAGATATCAGACTGGATGTTCAGTAGTCTCTGTTGAGATATCAGACTGGATGTACTGTAGTCTACTGTAGAGATATCAGACTGGATGTCCAGTAGTCTACTGTTCAGATATCAGACTGGATGTACTGTAGTCTACTGTAGAGATATCAGACTGGATGTTCAGTAGTCTCTGTTGAGATATCAGACTGGATGTCCAGTAGTCTACTGTTGAGATATCAGACTGGGTGTCCAGTAGTCTACTGTAGAGATATCAGACTGGATGTAGAGATATCAGACTGGATGTTCAGTAGTCTACTGTAGAGATATCAGACTGGATGTACTGTAGTCTAATGTAGATGTATCAGACTGTAATGTGTTCTAGCTTAGCGCAAAGCTGCCTGGCTAACTGCTGTATGTAATAACAGGTTGTATAATGGGGGGAACACAGAGTCTGCCTCCCAAATAACACCCTATTCTCTACATAGCACACTACTGTTCACCAGAGCATTATGGGCCCTGGTTCAAAACAGTAACACTATGTAGGGAACAGGAAGCCATTAGGGACACAGCCCAGCAGCACTCTGGCCTTCTGTCCTCCTTTCCTAATGCGGACGTTGAATCCATTAGTGAATATCACGAAGCTTCAACGTTATAATAATACTATTCATAATAATCACATGAGATGTCCATCAATTAGGAGGATCCCTTTCATGACAACAAAACCTGCTTACGATGTCTACTGTGTATTTTGTAGGACAGCCAAATTCAGAGAGAGGTTCTCAAGGAGGCAGCCTGGCCTAATTCAGAGAGAGGTTCTCAAGGAGTCAGCCTGGCCTAATTCAGAGAGAGGTTCTCAAGGAGTCAGCCTGGCCTAATTCAGAGAGAGGTTCTCAAGGAGTCAGCCTGGCCTAATTCAGAGAGAAGTTCTCAAGGAGTCAGAGAGAGGTTCTCAAGGAGAAAGCCTGGCCTAATTCAGAGAGAGGTTATCAAGAAGTCAGCCAGGCCTAATTCAGAGAGAGATTCTCAAGGAGACAGCCTGCCCTAATTCAGAGAGAGGTTCTCAAGGAGTCAGCCTGGCCTAATTCAGAGAGAGGTTCTCAAGGAGTCAGCCTGGCCTAATTCAGAGAGAGGTTCTCAAGGAGTCAGAGAGAGGTTCTCAAGGAGAAAGCCTGGCCTAATTCAGAGAGAGGTTATCAAGAAGACAGCCAGGCCTAATTCAGAGAGAGATTCTCAAGGAGACAGCCTGCCCTAATTCAGAGAGAGGTTCTCAAGGAGTCAGCCTGGCCTAATTCAGAGAGAGGTTCTCAAGGAGACAGCCTGGACTAATTCAGAGAGAGGTTCTCAAGAAAAGGCCAGGCCTAATTCAGAGAGAGGTTCTCAAGGAGTCAGAGAGAGGTTCTCAAGGAGAAAGCCTGGCCTAATTCAGAGAGAGATTCTCAAGGAGACAGCCTGCCCTAATTCAGAGAGAGGTTCTCAAGGAGTCAGCCTGGCCTAATTCAGAGAGAGGTTCTCAAGGAGGCAGCCTGGCCTAATTCAGAGAGAGGTTCTCAAGGAGGCAGCCTGGCCTAATTCAGAGAGAGGTTCTCAAGGAGACAGCCTGGACTAATTCAGAGAGAGGTTCTCAAGGAGGCAGCCTGGCCTAATTCAGAGAGAGGTTCTCAAGAAAAGGCCAGGCCTAATTCAGAGAGAGGTTCTCAAGGAGACAGCCTGGACTAATTCAGAGAGAGGTTCTCAAGAAAAGGCCAGGCCTAATTCAGAGAGAGGTTCTCAAGGAGGCAGCCTGGCCTAATTCAGAGAGAAGTTCTGAAGGACCCTGTTTGCATCCCAAATGGCACCCTATTCCCTATAAAGTAGACTGCTTTGGACAACAGCCCTACAGTCCCAGTCAGGATTAGATAGAACACTAGCCTGTAGAAAACAACCTGTGGTTAACTAGGTTACCCCATTGGCTCACAGCAACAACAAAAAAACACAACCCTTTTTCAAACGCAATTTTCTTGTTGTCTGATTGTTTTAGTCAATTACAAAACTACATTTTTAGAAAAGTACAACAGGAGTTAAGGTAACTTTTCAACATAGCCTGCTCCCGAGCAAGAAAAACAAGTGTAAAGGCTTCCTTTCACGACGATGCTAGCCATGTGAGAGCTCGCTAGCTACCGACCGGAACATTTAGCCAACCAATGTCACGACGATGCTAGCCATGTGAGTGAGAGCTAGCTAGCTACCGGGCCATTTAGCCAACCAATGTCACGACGATGCTAGTGAGTGAGAGCTAGCTAGCTACCGACCGGAACATTTAGCCAACCAATGTCACGACGATGCTAGCCATGTGAGAGCTCGCTAGCTACCGACCGGAACATTTAGCCAACCAATGTCACGACGATGCTAGCCATGTGAGTGAGAGCTCGCTAGCTACCGGAACATTTAGCCAACCAATGTCACGACGATGCTAGTGAGTGAGAGCTAGCTAGCTACCGACCGGAACATTTAGCCAACCAATGTCACGACGATGCTAGTGAGTGAGAGCTCGCTAGCTACCGACCGGAACATTTAGCCAACCAATGTCACGACGATGCTAGCCATGTGAGTGAGAGCTAGCTAGCTACCGGAACATTTAGCCAACCAATGTCACGACGATGCTAGTGAGTGAGAGCTAGCTAGCTACCGACCGGAACATTTAGCCAACCAATGTCACGACGATGCTAGCCATGTGAGAGCTCGCTAGCTACCGACCGGAACATTTAGCCAACCAATGTCACGACGATGCTAGCCATGTGAGTGAGAGCTCGCTAGCTACCGGAACATTTAGCCAACCAATGTCACGACGATGCTAGTGAGTGAGAGCTCGCTAGCTACCGACCGGAACATTTAGCCAACCAATGTCATGACGATGCTAGCCATGTGAGTGAGAGCTAGCTAGCTACCGGAACATTTAGCCAACCAATGTCACGACGATGCTAGTGAGTGAGAGCTCGCTAGCTACCGACCGGAACATTTAGCCAACCAATGTCATGACGATGCTAGCCATGTGAGTGAGTGAGAGCTCGCTAGCTACCGACCGGAACATTTAGCCAACCAATGTCACGACGATGCTAGCCATGTGAGTGAGTGAGAGCTCGCTAGCTACCGACCGGAACATTTAGCCAACCAATGTCACGACGATGCTAGCAGCCATGTGAGTGAGTGAGAGCTCGCTAGCTACCGACCGGAACATTTAGCCAACCAATGTCACGACGATGATAGCAGCCATGTGAGTGAGTGAGAGCTCGCTAGCTACCGACCGGAACATTTAGCCAACCAATGTCACGACGATGCTAGCAGCCATGTGAGTGAGTGAGAGCTCGCTAGCTACCGACCGGAACATTTAGCCAACCAATGTCACGACGATGCTAGCAGCCATGTGAGTGAGTGAGAGCTCGCTAGCTACCGACCGGAACATTTAGCCAACCAATGTCACGACGATGATAGCAGCCATGTGAGTGAGTGAGAGCTCGCTAGCTACCGACCGGAACATTTAGCCAACCAATGTCACGACGATGATAGCAGCCATGTGAGTGAGTGAGAGCTCGCTAGCTACCGACCGGAACATTTAGCCAACCAATGTCACGACGATGCTAGCAGCCATGTGAGTGAGTGAGAGCTCGCTAGCTACCGACCGGAACATTTAGCCAACCAATGTCACGACGATGATAGCAGCCATGTGAGTGAGTGAGAGCTCGCTAGCTACCGACCGGAACATTTAGCCAACCAATGTCACGACGATGATAGCAGCCATGTGAGTGAGTGAGAGCTCGCTAGCTACCGACCGGAACATTTAGCCAACCAATGTCACGACGATGATAGCAGCCACGTGAGTGAGTGAGAGCTAGCTAGCTACCGACCGGAACATTTAGCCAACCAATGTCACGACGATGCTAGCAGCCACGTGAGTGAGGGAGAACTAGCTAGCTACCGACCGGAACATTTAGCTAACCAATGTCACGACGTCCGCCGAAGTCGGTCCCTCTCCGCGTTCGGGCGGCGTTCAGCGGTCGGCGTTCGGCGGTCGACGTCACCGGTCTTCTAGCCATCGCCGATCCACCTTTTCATGTTCCATTTATTTTGTCTTGTCTTCCCACACACCTGGTTTCAATTCCATTCATTACATGTTGTTTATTTAACCCTCTGCCTCCCCCCCATGTCCTTGTCCGGGATTGTTTATTGAAAGTGCTTGTACACGTTATGCTGGTGTGCGACTGGTTTTTGTACCATTGTATTTGATTATTCTGTTTACGGTGATTTATTTATTAAAATACGCTGTTTGTAACACCGTTTCTTTGTGCTTCTCCTGCGCCTGTACCAGTACGCACCTCATTACAGATACCAGTACGCACCTCATTACAGATACCAGTACGCACCTCATTACAGATACCAGTACGCACCTCATTACAGATACCAGTAGGCACCTCATTACAGATACCAGTACGCACCTCATTACAGATACCAGTACGCACCTCATTACAGATACCAGTACGCACCTCATTACAGATACCAGTAGGCACCTCATTACAGATACCAGTACGCACCTCATTACAGATACCAGTACGCACCTCATTACAGATACCAGTACGCACCTCATTACAGATACCAGTACGCACCTCATTACAGATACCAGTACGCACCTCATTACAGATACCAGTACGCACCTCATTACAGATACCAGTAGGCACCTCATTACAGATACCAGGTTTCTCTATCCTGCGCCTGACTTCTCTGCCAGTATCCTTACAACCAAGATCAACAACACTAACAAACGGACTGTAGAGTTACAAACGGACTGTACAAAACAAGTTAAATGTCTCTCCTGTGATGAAATGTTTTCCACACACACACACGCACGCGCACACGCACACGCACACGCACACACACACACAGCTACGTGTAGTCTACTTGGACACCGGGTTCCCCCACATTTCCCTACTCTCCTACCCCGACTAGCCTGAAGCCACAGGGCTCTTCTGCAGGCTCCATTTCCCTACTCTCCTACCCCGAATAGCCTGAAGCCACAGGGCTCTTCTGCAGGCTCTATTTACCTACTCTCCTACCCCGAATAGCCTGAACCACAGGGCTCTTCTGCAGGCACTATTTCCCTACTCTCCTACCCCGACTAGCCTGAAGCCACAGGGCTCTTCTGCAGGCTCTATTTCCCTACCCTCCTACCCCGAATAGCCTGAAGCCACAGGGCTCTTCTGCAGGCTCCATTCCCCTACTCTCCTACCCCGAATAGCCTGAAGCCACAGGGCTCTTCTGCAGGCTCCATTTCCCTACTCTCCTACCCCGAATAGCCTGAAGCCACAGGGCTCTTCTGCAGGCTCCATTCCCCTACTTTCCTACCCCGAATAGCCTGAAGCCACAGGGCTCTTCTGCAGGCTCCATTTCCCTACTCTCCTACCCCGAATAGCCTGAAGCCACAGGGCTCTTCTGCAGGCTCCATTTCCCTACCCTCCTACCCCGAATAGCCTGAAGCCACAGGGCTCTTCTGCAGGCTCCATTTCCCTACCCTCCTACCCCGAATAGCCTGAAGCCACAGGGCTCTTCTGCAGGCTCCATTTCCCTACCCTCCTACCCCGAATAGCCTGAAGCCACAGGGCTCTTCTGCAGGCTCCATTTCCCTACTCTCCCAACCCGAATAGCCAGAAGCCACAGGGCTCTTCTGCAGGCTCCATTTCCCTACTCTCCCAACCCGAATAGCCAGAAGCCACAGGGCTCTTCTGCAGGCTCCATTCCCCTACTCTCCTACCCCGAATAGCCTGAAGCCACAGGGCTCTTCTGCAGGCTCCATTTCCCTACTCTCCCAACCCGAATAGCCTGAAGCCACAGGGCTCTTCTGCAGGCTCCATTTCCCTACTCTCCTACCCCGAATAGCCTGAAGCCACAGGGCTCTTCTGCAGGCTCCATTCCCCTACTCTCCTACCCCGAATAGCCTGAAGCCACAGGGCTCTTCTGCAGGCTCCATTTCCCTACTCTCCTACCCCGACTAGCCTGAAGCCACAGGGCTCTTCTGCAGGCTCCATTTCCCTACTCTCCTACCCCGACTAGCCTGAAGCCACAGGGCTCTTCTGCAGGCTCCATTTCGCTACCCTCCTACCCCGAATAGCCTGAAGCCACAGGGCTCTTCTGCAGGCTCCATTTCCCTACTCTCCTACCCCGACTAGCCTGAAGCCACAGGGCTCTTCTGCAGGCTCCATTTCCCTACTCTCCTACCCCGACTAGCCTGAAGCCACAGGGCTCTTCTGCAGGCTCCATTTCCCTACTCTCCCAACCCGACTAGCCTGAAGCCACAGAGCTCTTCTGCAGGCTCCATTTCCCTACTCTCCTACCCCGACTAGCCTGAAGCCACAGAGCTCTTCTGCAGGCTCCATTCCCCTACATGGGAGCGTTGTGATCTGTAGGTCAGGGTTTCTGTTTTACCTGCTTTTATTCAACATTCAACAACACAACTGTTTTTTTTCCTGTTTGTTTTTGATATTTCTGGTTAACCCCCCAAAGAAATCTACGATGAAGTTGCCTGTTTTCAACATGGCGGTGAATGGGAAAGAATTGGGAAAGAATGGTTTCCCCCAATTGGTGGGCGGGGTGGAGGGGAAGTCCTTACTGTCATGTGAATATGGAGTATGAGCCCCAGGTGTAAAGTAGTACACACAGGGCTTTAAAACAACAGCATCTCATGACAGATTTACTGGGTTGTTGGGATTAACTACTGTACTGGGAGAGGGAGACATCAGGCCTGTGACATTAGGGAGGGAGGGAGGGAGGGAGGGAGGGAGGGAGGGAGGGAGGGAGGGAGGGAGGGAGGGAGGGAGGGAGGGAGGGAGGGAGGGAGGGAGGGAGGGAGGGAGGGAGGGAGGGAGGGAGGGACCAGAACTGTGGCATTGGGGAGGTAGAGAGAGAGAGAGAGAGAGACCAGAACTGTGGCATTAGGGCGAGAGAGCGGGAGAGAGAGAGAGACGGAGAGAGGGAGACATAAAATTCAACATACCAATTAGGATTTGGCTAAAAATATGTGAATCAGTCATAGAGCCCATTGCCCTTTATGGTTGCGAGGTCTGGGGTCCGCTCACCAACCAAGAATTCACAAAATCGTACAAACACCAAATTGAGACTCTGCATGCAGAATTCTGCAAAAATATCCTCCGTGTACAACGTAGAACACCAAATAATGCATGCAGAGCAGAATTAGGCCGATACCCACTAATTATCAAAATCCAGAAAAGAGCCGTTAAATTCTATAACCACCTAAAAGGAAGCGATTCCCAAACCTTCCATAACAAAGCCATCACCTACAGAGAGATGAACCTGGAGAAGAGTACCCTAAGCAAGCTGGTCCTGGGGCTCTGTTCACAAACACAAACAGACCCCACAGAGCCCCAGAACAGCAACAAAATTAGACCCAACCAAATCATGAGAAAACAAAAAGATAATTACTTGACATATTGGAAAGAATTAACAAAAAAACTGAGCAAACTAGAATGCTATTTGGCCCTAAACAGAGAGTACACAGTGGCAGAATACCTGACCACTGTGACTGACCCAAACTTAAGGAAAGCTTTGACTATGTACAGACTCAGTGAGCATAGCCTAGCTATTGAGAAAGGCCGCCGTAGGCAGACATGGCTCTCAAGAGAAGACAGGCTATGTGCTCACTGCCCACAAAATGAGGTGGAAACTGAGCTGCACTTCCTAACATCCTGCCTAATGTATGACCATATTGGAGACACATATTTCCCTCAGATTACACAGATCCACAAAGAATTCGAAAACAAATCCAATTGTGATGAACTCCCATCTCTACTGGGTGAAATTCCACAGTGTGCCATCACAGCAGCAAGATGTTGTGACCTGTTGCCATGAGAACAGGTGAAGAACAAACACCTCTGTAAACAGGCCTGTGACATTGGGGAAGGAAGCAATAAAATGCTAATTAATTACTTAAAAATCATAAAATGTGATTTTCTGAATTTTTGTTTTAGATTCCGTCTCTCACAGTTGAAGTGTACCTATGATTTTAAAAAGTACAGACCTCTACATGCTTTGTAAGTAGGAAAACCTGCAAAATCAGCAGTGTATCAAATACTTATTCTCCCCACTGTATATATATATATATATATATATACAGAGAGAGAGAGAGAGAGAGAGAGAGAGAGAGAGAGAGAGAGAGAGAGAGAGAGACTAGGCCTGTGACATTGGGGAGGGAGCAGGACACCAGATGGGGAGGAAGAGAAGGAGAAGGGGAGAGAGAGAGAGAGACTGAGAAAGAGCGGTAGAGAGAGAGGGAGGGATAGAGAACAGGATAATATTAGCCTTCCCAGAGACAAGAGAGGAAAATTAGCTGGGTACATCTGGCACAATTATACCTCATTATTGTCTTAGTTGTCTATTATTACTGCCCCTGTTAAATGAAGGAGATCAACACTGAGGATACCAGACATTATTACTGTTAAATGAAGGAGATCAACACTGAGGATACCAGACATTATTACTGCCCCTGTTAAATGAATGAGATCAACACTGAGGATACCAGACATTATTACTGCCCCTGTTAAATGAAGGAGATCAACACTGAGGATACCAGACATTATTACTGTTAAATGAAGGAGATCAACACTGAGGACACCAGACATTATTACTGTTAAATGAAGGAGATCAACACTGAGGATACCAGACATTATTACTGTTAAATGAAGGAGATCAACACTGAGGATACCAGACATTATTACTGTTAAATGAAGGAGATCAACACTGAGGATACCAGACATTATTACTGTTAAATGAAGGAGATAAACACTGGGGATACCAAACATTATTACTGTTAAATGAAGGAGATCAACACTGAGGATACCAGACATTAGTAACACCGTCCTAATACTGAGTTGCACCCTTTCGCACAAAACAATAAGAACAGCAACTCGTTGCATGACAGACTGAGCAGGTGAATCCAGGTGAAAGCTATGATCCCTTATTGATGTCACCTGTTAAATCCACTTCCATCAGTGTAGATGAAGGGGAGGAGTCAGGTTAAAGAAAGATGTTAAGCCTTGAGACAATAGAGACATGGATTGTGTACGTATGCCATTCAGAGGGTGAATGGGCAAGACAAAATATTCAAGTGCCTTTGAACAAGGTATGGTAGTAGGGTCCAGGGGCACCGGTTTGTGTCAAGAACAGCAACGCTGCTGGGTTTTTCACACTCAATAGTTTCCTGTGTGTATCAAGAATGGTCCACCACACCAAAGGACATCCAGCCAACTTGACACAACTGTGAGAAACATTAGAGTCAACATGGACCAGCATCCCTGTGGAACGCTTTCGACACCTTGTAGAGTCAACATGGACCAGCATCCCTGTGGAACGCTTTCTACACCTTGTAGAGACAACATGGGCCAGCATCCCTGTGGAACGCTTTCGACACCTTGTAGAGTCAACATGGACCAGCATCCCTGTGGAACACTTTCAACACCTTGTAGAGTCAACATGGACCAGCATCCCTGTGGAATGCTTTCAACACCTTGTAGAGTCAACATGGACCAGCATCCCTGTGGAACGCTTTCAACACCTTGTAGAGTCAACATGGACCAGCATCCCTGTGGAACACTTTCAGACACCTTGTAGAGTCAACATGGACCAGCATCCCTGTGGAACACTTTCAGATACCTTGTAGAGTCAACATGGACCAGCATCCCTGTGGAACGCTTTCGACACCTTGTAGAGTCAACATGGACCAACATCCCTGTGGAACGCTTTCTACACCTTGTAGAGACAACATGGGCCAGCATCCCTGTGGAACGCTTTCGACACCTTGTAGAGTCAACATGGACCAGCATCCCTGTGGAACGCTTTCAACACCTTGTAGAGTCAACATGGACCAGCATCCCTGTGGAATGCTTTCAACACCTTGTAGAGTCAACATGGGCCAGCATCCCTGTGGAACACTTTCAGACACCTTGTAGAGTCAACATGGACCAGCATCCCTGTGGAACACTTTCAGACACCTTGTAGAGTCAACATGGACCAGCATCCCTGTGGAACACTTTCAGACACCTTGTAGAGTCAACATGGACCAGCATCCCTGTGGAACGCTTTAGACACCTTGTAGAGTCAACATGGGCCAGCATCCCTGTGGAACGCTTTCAACACCTTGTACAGTTCATGAATTGATGCTGTTCTGAGGGCAGAAGGGGGTTCAACTCAATATTAGGAAAGTGTTCCTAATGTTTGGTCTACTCAGTGTAATCATAAAAAGACAGGACAATAGGCTACATATCGTGATTGATAGACAGGACAATAGGCTACATATCGTGATAGATAGACAGGCCAATAGGCTACATATTGTGATTGATAGACAGGACAATAGGCTACATATCGTGATAGATAGACAGGACAATAGGCTACATATCGTGATTGATAGACAGGACAATAGGCTACATATCGTGATTGATAGACAGGACAATAGAATACATGTCGTGATAGATAGACAGGACAATAGGCTACATATCGTGATTGATAGACAGGACAATAGGCTACATATCGTGATTGATAGACAGGACAATAGAATACATGTCGTGATAGATAGACAGGACAATAGGCTACATATCGTGATTGATAGACAGGACAATAGAATACATATCGTGATAGATAGAGGGGACAACAGGCAACATATCGTGATACCAACAACAACCCTAAGCACACAGACAGGACAATGCAGGAGTGGCTTCAGCACAAGTCTCTGAATGTCCTTGATTGGCCCAGACAGAGCACGGACTTGAACGCGATTGAACATCTCTGGAGAGACCTGAAAATAGCCGTGCAGAGACGCTCCCCATCCAACCTGACAGAGCTTGAGAGGATCTGCAGAGAAACATGTGAGAAACTCCCCAAATACAGATGCCAAGCTTGTAGCGTCATTTCCAAGAAGACTCGAGACTGTAATTGCTGATAAAGATGCTTTTTGTTATTAAAATAAGTATTTCACCTTTATTTAACTAGGCAAGTCAATTAAGAACAAATTCTTATTTACAATGACAGCCTGCAAGAGCCAAACCCAGACGACCCTGGTCGCCGCCCTATGGGACTCCCAATCACAGCCGGTTGGGATACAGCCTGGATTCGAACCAGGGTGCCTGTAGGGACACCAGCACTGAGATGCAATGTCTTAGACCAACGCGCCACTTGGGTGCTTCAACAAAAGACTGAGTAAAGGGTCTGAATACGTACGTAAATGTGTTTTTTCAAAAACCTGTTTTAGCTTTGTAATTATGGGGTATTGTGATGTCATTATGGGATATTGGAATGTCATTATGGGGTATTGTGATGTCATTATGGGGTATTGTGATGTCATTATGGGGTATTGTGATGTCATTATGGGATATTGGAATGTCATTATGGGGTATTGTGATGTCATTATGGGATATTGGAATGTCATTATGGGGTATTGTGATGTCATTATGGGATATTGGAATGTCATTATGGGGTATTGTGATGTCATTATGGGATATTGGAATGTCATTATGGGGTTGATGTCATTGATGTCAATGCACTGTATGAGAGGATCTTGCAGCACAGAATAAGAATTGACAGTTATGCTTGCTGTTGTTGTTGTGTTACCTAGCAACAGGAGTCTAGACAACCTTAAATCCCTGAACTATCCATCTGGATTGGTAAGGAAGAGAAAGGCTTGTAGGATCAATCACAACACTGTTCCTCGCCATCAAATCAAATCAAACGTTATTTGTCACATGCACCGAATACAACAGGTGTAGTAAACCTCACAGTGAACTGCTTACTGACAAGACCTTAACCAACAATGCAGTTCTAAGAAAAGTAAGAGATAAGAATTACAAATAATTAAAGAGTAGCAGTAAATAACAATAGCGAGACTAAATACAGGGGGCTACCGGTACAGAGTCAATGTGGAGGCTATATACAGGGGGTACTGGTACAGAGTCAATGTGGAGGCTATATACAGGGGGTACCGGTACAGAGTCAATGTGGAGGCTATATACAGGGGGTACTGGTACAGAGTCAATGTGGAGGCTATATACAGGGGGTACCGGTACAGAGTCAATGTGGAGGCTATATACAGGGGGTACCGGTACAGAGTCAATGTGGAGGCTATATACAGGGGGTACTGGTACAGAGTCAATGTGGAGGCTATATACAGGGGGCTACCGGTACAGAGTCAATGTGGAGGTTATATACAGGGGGCTACCGGTACAGAGTCAATGTGGAGGCTATATACAGGGGCTACCGGTACAGAGTCAATGTGGAGGCTATATACAGGGGTACTGGTACAGAGTCAATGTGGAGGCTATATACAGGGGGTACCGGTACAGAGTCAATGTGGAGGCTATATACAGGGGGTACCGGTACAGAGTCAATGTGGAGGCTATATACAGGGGGTACCGGTACAGAGTCAATGTGGAGGCTATATACAGGGGGTACCGGTACAGAGTCAATGTGGAGGCTATATACAGGGGGTACCGGTACAGAGTCAAAGTGCGGGGGCACCGGTGTTGAGGTAATTGAAGTAATATGTACATGTAAGTAGAGTTATTAAAGTGACTATGCATAGATAATAACAGAGGGTACCAACAGTGTAGAAGGGGGGGGGGGGGCAATGCAAATAGTCTGGGTAGCCATTTGATTAGCTGTTCAGGAGTCTTATGGCTTGGGGGGTAGAAGCTGTTTAGAAGCCTCTTGGACCTAGACTTGGCGCTCTGGTACCGCTTGCCGTGCGGTAGCAGAGTGAACAGTCTATGACTAGGGTGGCTGGAGTCTTTGATCATTTCTAGGGCCTCGCTCTGACACCGCCTGGTATAGAGGTCCTGGATGGCAGGAAGCTTGGCCACAGTGATGTACTGGGCCGTACGCACTACCCTCTGTAGTGCCTTGCGTTCGGAGACCGAGCAGTTGAAATACCAGGCAGTGATGCAACCAGTCAGGATACTCTCGATGGTGCAGCTATAAAACCTTTTGAGGATCTGAAGACCCATGCCAAATGTTTTCAATCTCCTGATGGGGGAAAAGGTTTTGACATACCCTCTTCACGACTGTCTTGGTGTGTTTGGACCATGTTAGTTTGTTGGTGATGTGGACACCAAGGAACTTGAAGCTCTCAACCTGCTCCACTACAGCCCCGTTGATGAGAATGGGGGCGTGGCTCAGGCCTCCTTTTCCTGTAGTACACAATCATCTCCTTTGTCTTGATCACGTCACTGTGCAAACGCGTACACTCACATCCGCACATGCACATGCACACACACACTGCCCTAGCCCCCAGCCTCCCAAATTGAATCCTGTACTCTCAAATGGGGGCATAATGTTTTCTTGTCTGAACATATTCTCTCTGATCCCCTCATTGTTTGTTGTGTTCTCTGCTAGTCCAAGGCCAGACACTGTGTTTGTTGTGTTCTCTGCTAGTCCAAGACCAGACACTGTGTTTGTTGTGTTCTCTGCTAGTCCAAGGCCAGACAGACACTGTGTTTGTTGTGTTCTCTGCTAGTCCAAGGCCAGACACTGTGTTTGTTGTGTTCTCTGCTAGTCCAAGACCAGACACTGTGTTTGTTGTGTTCTCTGCTAGTCCAAGGCCAGACAGACACTGTGTTTGTTGTGTTCTCTGCTAGTCCAAGGCCAGACACTGTGTTTTGTTCACTGGCTTCATTCAATAGGACTCCTGTTATATCCAGGAGTGATTAGTATAATTGTTTTGTCTTTATCTGTTGTGGTCTATTTGTTTCACCTGTCTTAGTGCTTGTCTCCACCCCCCCCCTCCAGGTTTCGCCCATCTTCTCCATTATCCCCAGTGTATTTATACCTGTGTTCTCTGTTTGTCTGTTGCCAGTTAATTTTGTTTCGTGAAGAGGTTTCCCCTTGCTCCTGTCTTTCTCTAGTTTCTGATTTCTAGTGTCACCGGTTTTGAACAATTTCTGCCTTCTGTACCTTGTCACACCACCCTGGACTACTGACCTCTGCCTGTCCTGACCCTGAGACTGCCTGTCCTGACCCTGAGACTGCCTGCCCTGACCCTGAGACTGCCTTGTCCTGACCCTGAGACTGCCTGTCCTGACCCTGAGACTGCCTGTCCTGACCCTGAGACTGCCTGTCATGACCCCGAGACTGCATGCCCTGACCCTGAGACTGCCTGTCCTGACCCTGAGACTGCCTGCCCTGACCCTGAGACTGCCTGTCCTGACCCTGAGACTGCCTGCCGTTCTGTACCTTATGAACTCTGATCTGGATTACTGACCTCTGCCTGCCCTGACCCTGAGACTGCCTGCCCTGACCCTGAGACTGCTTGCCGTTCTGTACCTTGTCACACCACCCTGGGTTAATGACCTCTGCCTGCCCTGACCCTGAGACTGCCTGCCGTTCTGTACCTTATGAACTCTGATCTGGATTACTGACCTCTGCCTGCCCTGACCCTGAGACTGCCTGCCGTTCTGTACCTTATGAACTCTGATCTGGATTACTGACCTCTGCCTGCCCTGACCCTGAGACTGCCTGCCGTTCTGTACCTTATGAACTCTGATCTGGATTACTGACCTCTGCCTGCCCTGACCCTGAGACTGCCTGCTGTTCTGTACCTTATGAACTCTGATCTGGATTACTGACCTCTGCCTGCCCTGACCCTGAGACTGCCTGCTGTTCTGTACCTTATGAACTCTGATCTGGATTACTGACCTCTGCCTGCCCTGACCCTGAGACTGCCTGCTGTTCTGTACCTTATGAACTCTGATCTGGATTACTGACCTCTGCCTGTCCTGGACCTGTTGTTATGCCCCCTGTTGTAGTAATAAACTATTTGTTACTTCAACATCGTCTGCATTATGGGTCTTCTCCTGAAACGTGATACTAGTACCGTCTTTTTTGCTAGCTAGGGCCATCTACTTTAAGTGCTTCCTGTCTTCCCAGTAGCCTACTTGGAGTGTGAACTGCTTCCTGTCTTCCTAGTAGCCTACTTGGAGTGTGAACCGCTGACTGCTATTAACTTGCAGATGATTGTTGACACATCAACCAGGATCAAGGGGCAGGGCAAATTGTGACTTGTTTTGGTAATCAGCGGATGTATTGGAAGGGGAGTGGTTTCTCCTCTCCTAGGCAATCAGCAGTTAGTTCCCGGGAGGTGTGCTCTTTCACTTTGAAAGGCCAATTTGAGATTAGTATTAGTACTTCTGTTTTGTTCTTCACTGGTTGCCTCTTTTCTTGTGGCAACAGGTCACACATCTTGCTGCTGTGATGTGCAGCTCACTCTCTAACTTCAGTATCTTACCTAGTTATTTATTATTTTCTCTTTTGTATCGCTGGCAACTATGTGTGTGTTTTCTATCCCAGTTCCTTCCTCTCCCTGCAGGCTTTACAGACGCTGCCCAACACCCTTGGCTGCAACCCTTCTAATGTATTGTACCCTACGCACACAACCCATGTGGAATTATTGTTCTCTGGCAGCATTTTAGAACTGCCGATCTGCGGTCAAGAACACAGAGTTCATCTCAGCTTATGCTGCCCTTCTGACCCTTGACCTTTTGTCCCTGACAGAGACATGGATCACTTCAGAGAACACTGCTACTCCAGCTGCTCTCTCCTCATCTGACTACGTTTTCTCTCATAGTCCGAGAGCATCTGGTCATCACGGTGGTGGAACAGGGCGATTCGTTTCTCCTAACTGGAGATTTTCTCTTTTCTCCCTCTCTCACATGTCCATCTCCTCATTTGAATTCCATTATGTCACTGTGTCTTGCCCACTTCAGCTTAACATTGTCGTCATCTATCGCCCACCAGGTGCCCTCGGAGAGTTCCTCAATGAGCTTGAGACTTTGATGAGCACATTTCCTGATGATGGCTCACCCTTCTTCGTACTGAGCGACTTCAACCTCCCAACATCTGCCTTCAATTAGTTTCTTTCCCCTCCTTGCCTCTTTTGACCTCATCCTTTCCCAGTCCCCTCCCAGTCACAAGGCAGACAATATGCTTGACCTCATCTCTACAAGAGGCTATTCGCCTACTAATCTCAGTGCAACCCCCCATCCAGGTCGCTGATCACTACTTTGTTTCCTGTTCTGTCTCCCTTTCCTCCAACCCTAACCACTCAGCCCTTACCCAGATGGTCTCTCTCTCTCCCACTACTCTCTCCTCTCCTATCATCTCTCCCTTCTGCTAAATCTTTCTGCCTCCTGTCTCCTGATTCTGCCTCTTCAACCCTACTCTCCTACCTTTCTGCACTGTCCCTTTTCCAACCTGCCAGCTCGGCCCTCCCCTCCTGCTCCGTGGATGAGAGCCTCATTGCAAGCTTACAGAACAGGGCGGCGAGCAGCTGAGAGAAAATTAAGGAAAACTAGACTTCCAGAGGACCTATCATCCTTCCACTCCCTCCTCTCTCCCTTATCTTTCTCTGTATCCACTGCTAAAGCATCTCTCCATTTCAAGCTTCTGCCTCTAACCCTACAAAATGATATCCCACCTTCTCCTCCCTCCTTGATCCCCCCCCCCCCTTTTCTCTCTCTGCGGACGACTTTGTCAACCCATCTGAAAAGGAGGTTGACGACATCCACTCCTCATTCACTCTATTGAGTCAACTGGTCCCACTCGACACAGAGCCTACGCCTTGACCTCTTTCTGCCCTCTCTCTCCAGATGAACCTGTCCGCTCAACCCCATCCCCTTCTTACTTCTCCAGACCATCTCTGGAGACTTTTTCCAACACTCGACTCCCTTAACGTCTAAAATTACAGACCGGTATCCCGTCTTTCTTTTCTTTCCAAAACACTTGAGTGCGCGGTCTCTGACCAACTCTCATGCTATCTCTCTCAGAACAATCTTATTGACCCTAACCAGTCAGGCTTCAAGATGGGTCTCTCAACCAAGACTGCTCATATGTGTCACAGAGACTCTTCGCACTGCCGAAGCTAAATCTTTAACCTCTGTTCTCATCTTCCTAGATCTATCCGCTGCCTTCGACACCGTGAACTATCAGATCCTCCTTTCCACCCTCTCAGGGCTAGGCGTCTCAGTCTCTATCAGATCCTCATCTCCACCCTCTCAGGGCTGGGCGTCTCAGGCTCTATCAGATCCTCCTCTCCACCCTCTCAGGGCTGGGTGTCTCAAGCTCTATCAGATCCTCCTCTCCACCCTCTCAGGGCTGAGAGTCTCAGGCTCTATCAGATCCTCCTCTCCACCCTCTCAGGGCTGGGTGTCTCAAGCTCTATCAGATCCTCCTCTCCACCCTCGCAGGGCTAGGCGTCTCAGGCTCTATCAGATCCTCCTCTTCACCCTCTCAGGGCTAGGCGTCTCAAGCTCTATCAGATCCTCCTTTCCACCCTCTCAGGGCTGGGTGTCTCAGGCTCTGTCAGATCCTCCTCTCCACCCTCTCAGGGCTGGGTGTCCCAGGCTCTATCAGATCCTCCTCTCCGCCCTCTCAGGGCTGAGAGTCTCAGGCTCTATCAGATCCTCCTCTCCACCCTCTCAGGGCTGAGAGTCTCAGGCTCTATCAGATCCTCCTCTCCGCCCTCTCAGGGCTGGGTGTCTCAGGCTCTATCAGATCCTCCTTTCCACCCTCTCAGGGCTGGGCGTCTCAGGCTCTATCAGATCCTCCTCTCCACCCTCTCAGGCCTGGGCGTCTCAGGCTCTATCAGATCCTCCTCTCCACCCTCTCAAGCCTGGGCGTCTCAGGCTCCACCCTCTCAGGGCTGGGCGTCTCAGGCGTCTCAGGTTCTCCACACTACTGGATTGCATCCTACCTGGCAGGCCACTTCTACCAGGTGACGTGAAGAGGATCTGGGTCTGAACCATGTACTCTCTCTACTGGTGTCCCCCAGGGCTCGGTTCTAGGCCCTCTGCTCTTCTCTCTATACACTAAGTCACTCAGCTCTGTCATATCCTCACATGGTCTCTCCTATCACTGCTATGAGGATGGACCTCTCCTCTCTATAGACCAAGTCACTCAGCTCTGTAATATCCTCACATGGTCTCTCTTATCACTGCTATGAGGATGGACCTCTCCTCTTCTCTCTCTACACCAAGTCACTCAGCTCTGTCATATCCTCACATGGTCTCTCCTATCACTGCTATGAGGATGGACCTCTCCTCTCCTCTCTATAGACCAAGTCACTCAGCTCCGTCATATCCTCACATGGTCTCTCCTATCACTGCTATGCGGATGACACTCAACTACTTTTCTCCTTCCCCCCTTCTGACACCCAGGTGGTGAGATGCATCTCTGCGTACCTGGCAGATATCTCAACTTGGATGTCGGCCCACCACCTCAAGCTCAACCTGGACAAAACAGAGCTGCTCTTCCTCCCAGGGAAGCCCTGCCCGCTCAAAGTCCTCTCTATCCCAGAGTGCAAAGCACCTTGGCATGACCCTGGACAACACCCTATCGTTCTCCACAAACATCAAAGCAGTGACTCACTCCTGCAGATTCATGCTCTACAACATCTGTAGAGTACGACCCTCCCTCACACAGGAAGTGGAACATCTGTAGAGTACGACCCTACCTCACACAGGAAGTGGAACATCTGTAGAGTACGACCCTACCTCACACAGGAAGTGGCGCAGGTCCTAATCCAGGCACTTGTCATCTCCCGTTTGGACTACTGCAAGTAGCACCCCACACGCCACTGACTTCCAGTCAAAGCTCTCATCCACTACAAGACCATGGTCCTTGCCTACGGAGCAGCAAGAGGAGCTGCCCCTTCCTTCCTTCAGGCTCTGCTCAAAACTCTACACCCCAACCTGAGTACTCCGTTCTGCCACCTCTGGTCTCTTGGCCCTCCAAACCCCTACAGGAGGACAGCTCCCGTTCAGCCCGGTTCAAGTTCTTCTCTGTCCTGACACCCCAATGCTTCCCCCAGGGAACTAGGACAGCAGAGTCCCTGATCCTCTTCTGAAAACATCTGAAACCCATTCTCACCTCCCCCCACATGCCCTTCTCACATCCCCAGTAATACACAGTGCTGTGACTATAATAGAGGCAGACACAGCAGTGCTTGGCCCTGGTGAACGGTACACATCAGCTCTATTGTAAACCCCCTCTGATAGGTTGATGAGAGACCACAGAAAGAGTTTAGAGGTACAGAGTTTAGAGGTACAGTACAGTACTTTGTCAGTGTAGGCTTCACCTTGATAGGGATGTGTCTGGAACAACCTTCAGCAACACAGCAGGACTAACTAAGACTGGTATTCTACCTCTGAATGACTCTATGCAGTAGGAGACTTAACCCTTCAGGACTAACTAAGACTGGTATTCTGCCTCTGAAGGACTCTTTGCAGTAGTAGTAGAATGTGGGAACTTACCAATATGTTGAGAGTGAAGTTGCCACTAGATGTCACCTCTGGTTGGAATGCAGTCCAGTATCTCTGCAGTCCTCTGACCATGGAGTGTGTTCATCAGATAGGCTCCTGGTGAACTAGAGAAGAACAAACACAGAAGAAGAAAAATATTTAATTAATCCACATGAGACAGACATGTGTCTCCAACCCACTATGAAAGGATCATAAATATTAGTGAATTGTAACCTCAACCCACTATAAAAGGATCAGAAATGTAACTGAATGGTAACCTCAACCCACTATAAAAGGATCAGAAATATAACTGAATGGTAACCTCAACCCACTATAAAAGGATCAGAAATATTACTGAATGGTAACCTCAACCCACTATAAAAGGATCAGAAATATAACTGAATGGTAACCTCAACCCACTATAAAAGGATCAGAAATATTACTGAATGGTAACCTCAACCCACTATAAAAGGATCAGAAATATTACTGAATGGTAACCTCAACCCACTATAAAAGGATCAGATATATTACTGAATGGTAACCTCAACCCACTATAAAAGGATCAGAAATATTAGTGGATGGTAACCTCAACCCACTATAAAAGGATCAGAAATATTAGTGGATGGTAACCTCAACCCACTATAAAAGGATCAGAAATATTAGTGGATGGTAACCTTAACCCACTATAAAAGGATCAGATATATTACTGAATGGTAACCTCAACCCACTATAAAAGGATCAGAAATATAACTGAATGGTAACCTCAACCCACTATAAAAGGATCAGAAATATAACTGAATGGTAACCTCAACCCACTATAAAAGGATCAGATATATTACTGAATGGTAACCTCAACCCACTATAAAAGGATCAGAAATATTACTGAATGGTAACCTCAACCCACTATAAAAGGATCAGATATATTACTGAATGGTAACCTCAACCCACTATAAAAGGATCAGAAATATTAGTGGATGGTAACCTCAACCCACTATAAAAGGATCAGAAATATTAGTGGATGGTAACCTCAACCCACTATAAAAGGATCAGAAATATTAGTGGATGGTAACCTCAACCCACTATAAAAGGATCAGAAATATTAGTGGATGGTAACCTCAACCCACTATAAAAGGATCAGAAATATTAGTGGATGGTAACCTCAACCCACTATAAAAGGATCAGAAATATTACTGAATGGTAACCTCAACCCACTATAAAAGGATCAGAAATATTAGTGGATGGTAACCTCAACCCACTATAACAGATATATAGATATTACTGAATGGTAACCTCAACCCACTATAAAAGGATCAGAAATATTACTCGACAAGCGTCAGAAGATATCTGATGAAGACAAGCCTTTTGTTGTGTGCACTACCACAGACAACAGACAGTTGTTATCTGCATGTCACATCTCAAATAAAACATTGTTTTTTAAATGAAAAAGGTTTTCCTTGTATTGTAATATTCTGCCGTCATGAAGCTGTCCAGACAGAAACATGACATTCCAAAGGGCACCCTATTCCCTTCGTAGTGCACACTACTGTTGACCAGCCCCCATAGGGAACAGGGTGCCTATTGGGGACTCAGGCCCTATTCCCTATATAGAACACTACTGTTGACCAGAGCCCTATTCCCTATATAGAACACTACTGTTGACCAGAGCCCTATTCCCTATATAGAACACTTCTGTTGTCCAGAGCCCTATTCCCTTCGTAGTGCACTACTGTTGACCAGCCCCCATAGGGAATAGGGTACCTATTGGGGACTCAGTGTAATGAACACACTGGTTCTGCCCTGTTAGTGTCGGGGACAGAGAGATCTGATAATGGACTGACCTGGTGAGATGAAAGGTTTTACATTGTTGGGTTATTCATTAAAGCCACAATCCTGAATTTGTTTTGTGTTTGTTGTTGCTGTTGTTAAAAGTCAGCCCCGCCACTTGGTCGGCTATAAAGCTGACCGGCAGCACATATTGCAGATTGTATCTTTTTAAAGCACTTTGAACAGAAACCAATATGTGCCTGTCTAATGAATCATGACTGTAGGCTCAGCTTCTTTAATATGGTCTTTGTCCATGTTAAATCTCTGTATGGTCTGACTGGGGGTGTGACAGGCAACCCAGACAACTGACTAGGCCTGCAAATATTGGGCCTCTTTTCCCAAAACAGGAAGTTATTTAAGAGATCAACCGATCAAAACCATACTGCCTAAAAAGTGGGCTGTACACCATATACCATATACCAGGGACTTGGGCTGTACACCATATACCATATACCATATACCAGGGACTTGGGCTGTACACCATATACCATATACCATATACCAGGGACTTGGGCTGTACACCATATACCATATACCATATACCAGGGACTTGGGCTGTACACCATATACCATATACCATATACCAGGGACTTGGGCTGTACACCATATACCATATACCATATACCAGGGACTTGGGCTGTACACCATATACCGTATAACATATAGCAGGGACTTGGGCTGTACACCATATACCGTATAACATATACCAGGGACTTGGGCTGTATACCGTATATATATACCGTACACCGGGGTCTTGGGCAGTATACCGTATATATATACCGTACACCGGGGTCTTGGTCTGTATACCGTATATTTATACCGTACACCGGGGTCTGGGGCTGTATACTGTGTATATATACCGTACACCGGGGCCTTGGGCTGTATACCGTGTATATATACCGTACACCGGGGCCTTGGTCTGTATACCGTGTATATATACCGTACACCGGGGTCTTGGGCAGTATACCGTATATATATACCGTACACCGGGGCCTTGGTCTGTATACCGTGTATATATACCGTACACCGGGGTCTTGGGCAGTATACCGTATATATATACCGTACACCGGGGTCTTGGTCTGTATACCGTATATTTATACCGTACACCGGGGTCTGGGGCTGTATACTGTGTATATATACCGTACACCGGGGTATTGGTCTGTATACTGTGTATATATACCGTACACCGGGGTCTTGGTCTGTATACCGTGTATATATACCGTACACCGGGGTCTTGGGCAGTATACCGTATATATATACCGTACACCGGGGTCTTGGTCTGTATACCGTATATTTATACCGTACACCGGGGTCTGGGGCTGTATACCGTGTATATATACCGTACACCGGGGTCTTGGTCTGTAAAGCGGGGTCTTGGTCTGTATATATACCGTACACCGGGGTCTTGGTCTGTATACCGTGTATATATACCGTACACCGGGGTCTTGGGCTGTATACCGTATATATATACCGTACACCGGGGCCTTGGGCTGTATACCGTATATATATACCGTACACCGGGGTCTTGGGTTGTATACCGTGTATATATACCGTACACCGGGGTATTGGTCTGTATACTGTGTATATATACCGTACACCGGGGTCTTGGTCTGTAAAGCGGGGTCTTGGTCTGTATATATACCGTACACCGGGGTCTTGGTCTGTATACCGTACACCGGGGTCTTGGTCTGTATACCGTGTATATATACCGTACACCGGGGTCTTGGTCTGTAAAGCGGGGTCTTGGTCTGTATATATACCGTACACCGGGGTCTTGGTCTGTATACCGTACACCGGGGTCTTGGTCTGTATACCGTGTATATATACCGTACACCGGGGCCTTGGGCTGTATACCGTATATATATACCGTACACCGGGGTCTTGGGTTGTATACCGTATATATATATACCGTACACCGGGGCCTTGGTCTGTATACCGTATATATATACCGTACACCGGGGTCTTGGGCTGTATACCGTATATATATACCGTATACCGGGGTCTTGGGCTGTATACTGGGGTCTTGGGCTGTATACCGTATATATATACCGTACACCGGGGTCTTGGGTTGTATACCGTATATATATACCGTACACCGGGGTCTTGGTCTGTATACCGTGTATATATACCGTACACCGGGGTCTTGGGCAGTATACCGTATATATATACCGTACACCGGGGTCTTGGGTTGTATACCGTATATATATACCGTACACCGGGGTCTTGGTCTGTATACCGTGTATATATACCGTACACCGGGGTCTTGGTCTGTATACCGTGTATATATACCGTACACCGGGGTCTTGGGCTGTATACCGTGTATATATACCGTATACCGGGGTCTTGGTCTGTTTACCATACACCGGGGTCTGGGGCTTCCAGACTCCACCCAGATTCCAGACTCCACCCAGAGCAGGGAGGCCTGTTGCCCTAGCGACTCCAGACTCCACACAGACACAGTGTGTACTCATGCTGCTCCAGAACCACTACTTTTAGAGATTGCCATCCAGCTGGTTTAGATTGCTGTAAAGACTGAGTGCTGTTAGACTAAACGTTTAAATCAACTGTTAGATTCCCTTTATGAGACTATGACTACACGTTTAAATCAACTGTTAGAGTCCCTTTATGAGACTATGACTACACGTTTAAATCAACTGTTAGATTCCCTTTATGAGTCTATGACTACATGTTTAAATCAACCGGCTAGAGTCCCTTTATGAGACTATAAACATTTGAATAACAGAAGGTGATTATTTTCGTCTAAGGTCAGGATACCAGAAAAATGGCCCCTCACGTTAATAACCAGAGGTCAGGCTACCATAGAAAGGGCCCCTCACAATAAGAACCAGAGGTCAGGCTACCAGAAAAATGCCCCCTCACGTTAATAACCAGAGGTCAGGCCACCATAGAAAGGGCCCCTCACAATAAGAACCAGAGGTCAGGCTACCATAGAAAGGGCCCCTCACAATAAGAACCAGAGGTCAGGCTACCAGAGAAATGTCCCCTCACAATTAGAACCAGAGGTCATGCTACCAGAGAAATGTCCCCTCACAATAAGAACCAGAGGTCAGGCTACCAGCTGATATCTGAGCTACCCCTTTAAGAACCAGAGGTCAGGCTACCAGCTGATACCTGAGCTATGCCTTTAAGAACCAGAAGTCAGGCTACCAGCTGATACCTGAGCTATGCCTTTAAGAACCAGAAGTCAGGCTACCAGCTGATACCTGAGCTATGCCTTTTAAGAACCAGGGGTCAGGCTACCAGCTGATACCCAATCTATGCCTTTAAGAACCAGAGGTCAGGCTACCAGCTGATACCGGACACAACAGTGGTAGGCTTGATTACCAACAACGACGAGACGGCCTACAGGGAGGAGGTGAGGGCCCTCGGAGTGTGGTGTCAGGAAAATAACCTCACACTCAACGTCAACAAAACTAAGGAGATGATTGTGGACTTCAGGAAACAGCAGAGGGAACACCCCCCTATCCACATCGATGGAACAGTAGTGGAGAGGGTAGCAAGTTTTAAGTTCCTCGGCATACACATCACAGATAAACTGAATTGGTCCACTCACACAGACAGTATCGTGAAGAAGGCGCAGCAGCGCCTCTTCAACCTCAGGAGGCTGAAGAAATTCGGCTTGTCACCAAAAGCACTCACCAACTTCTACAGATGCACAATCGAGAGCATCCTGGCGGGCTGTATCACCGCCTGGTATGGCAACTGCACCGCCCTCAACCGTAAGGCTCTCCAGAGGGTAGTGAGGTCTGCACAACGCATCACCGGGGGCAAACTACCTGCCCTCCAGGACACCTACACCACCCGATGCTACAGGAAGGCCATAAAGATCATCAAGGACATCAACCACCCGAGCCACTGCCTGTTCACCCCGCTGTCATCCAGAAGGCGAGCTCAGTACAGGTGCATCAAAGCTGGGACCGAGAGACTGAAAAACAGCTTCTATCTCAAGGCCATCAGACTGTTAAACAGCCACCACTAACATTGAGTGGCTGCTGCCAACACACTGTCAATGACACTGACTCAACTCCAGCCACTTTAATAATGGGAATTGATGGGAAATGATGTAAATATATCACTAGCCACTTTAAACAATGCTACCTTATATAATGTTACTTACCCTACATTATTCATCTCATATGCATACGTATATACTGTACTCTATATCATCGACTGCATCCTTATGTAATACATGTATCACTAGCCACTTTAACTATGCCACTTTGTTTACATACTCATCTCATATGTTATACTGTACTCGATATCATCTACTGTATCTTGCCTATGCTGCTCTGTACCATCACTCATTCATATATCCTTATGTACATATTCTTTATCCCCTTACACTGTGTATAAGACAGTAGTTTTTTGGAATTGTTAGTTAGATTACTTGTCCGTTATTACTGCATTGTCGGAACTAGAAGCACAAGCATTTCGCTACACTCACATTAACATCTGCTAACCATGTGTATGTGACAAATAACATTTGATTTGATTTTGCCTTTAAGAACCAGGGGTCAGGCTACCAGCTGATACCTGAGCTATGCCTTTAAGTACCAGAGGTCAGGCTACCAGCTGATACCTGAGCTATGCCTTTAAGAACCAGAGGTCAGGCTACCAGCTGATACCTGAGCTATGCCTTTAGGTACCAGAGGTCAGGCTACCAGCTGATACCTGAGCTATGCCTTTAAGAACCAGAGGTCAGGCTACCAGCTGATACCTGAGCTATGCCTTTAAGTACCAGAGGTCAGGCTACCAGCTGATACCGGAGCTATGCCTTTAAGAACCAGGGGTCAGGCTACCAGCTGATACCTGAGCTATGCCTTTAAGAACCAGAGGTCAGGCTACCAGCTGATACCTGAGCTATGCCTTTAAGTACCAGAGGTCAGGCTACCAGCTGATACCTGAGCTATGCCTTTAAGAACCAGAGGTCAGGCTACCAGCTGATACCTGAGCTATGCCTTTAAGTACCAGAGGTCAGGCTACCAGCTGATACCTGAGCGATGCCTTTAATGTAAATCACAGAAGAACTCTGTGTTCTACTGTTAGATGTGGTTCTACTGACTGTTAGATGTGGTTTTACTGACTGTTAGATGTGGTTTTACTGACTGTTTGATGTGGTTTTACTGACTGTTTGATGTGGTTTTACTGACTGTTTGATGTGGTTTTACTGACTGTGAGATGTGGTTTTACTGACTGTGATATGTACTTTTTCTGACTGTGATATGTAGTTTTTACTGACTGTGATATGTAGTTTTTGTGACTGTGATATGTGGTTTTTCTGACTGTGATATGTAGTTTTTCTGACTGTGATATGTAGTTTTACTGACTGTGATATGTAGTTTTACTGACTGTGATATGTAGTTTTACTGACTGTTAGATGTGGTTTATGCAGTTGGTTGCAGACAGGCCATGTGTAGACCAATTTGTATTAGGGATCCTACCTGGATCCCGAAAATTTGCATATGAAAACCATCACAGCTCGGGTGGAAATAGTAAGATAAATTTGCATTCCACGTGTGAAAAGTTGCCGACTCCTCGTGTAGCCTGTCACCGGAAACTTCTGGAGAGTAAACGGCAGGATCTGCGAAAGCCAGCAGGAACAGGAGGAGAATAGTTGGGCCAGGTTAAGGTTGTTTTACTCTGGTTATCTAGATCTCCGGCTCCCTCTTGCGGCATTTGTGTTATTTCATCAAACCGTAAGCTTAAAGCGTCAGACAAGCTCAAAGCATATAGTTGATTTCATTATAATCCAGAGGGATGAGTCTATATATGGATAAACATTTAAACATTTAGTCCAATAGATTGGCAACTTTCGGTCAACAAATATATATATTTTTTGTCGGGGTCAGCCATACCACTACTGTATAAAGATGTGCTCCAGAAATACCAGACGAGCCCCTGTGATGCACATCGCCGAACATGTCCAATGAAATGTCTACCTAGAAAGATAACTTGGCTTTTAGAACAACATCCAGGAATCCACAATGTTATCGATGTATCCCCTACCACCTCGGACTGGGGCTCGTCCAAAGCAGAGGACTATGTTGGATATAGAGTTCCATTTGGGACACAGAAAAAAGGAGAATGCTGACTTCTTTACATTACAGATTACAGCAGAGCCATAGGCCAGTGAAGCAGAACATGATTTAAACTCACCTCAAAACCCTCAGTGTGAAAATGGCCTCAATTCCTGTTTCTTTTTAAAAGTCAGAGCGTGTTTGTCTCTCAGCCCCCAGGGGAATATTATGTTTGAACAGTTTCCTATATAAAAAAAGAAACGTTTAAACTTCCTTTACTAACAGCCCCATGTTTGTCAGAACACCCTGTGTACCAGCCCCATGTTTGTCAGAACCCCCTGTGTACCAGCCCCATGTTTGTCAGAACACCCTGTGTACCAGCCCCATGTTTGTCAGAACACCCTGTGTACCAGCCCCATGTTTGTCAGAACACCCTGTGTACCAGCCCCATGTTTGTCAGAACACCCTGTGTACCAGCCCCATGTTTGTCAGAACCCCCTGTGTACCAGCCCCATGTTTGTCAGAACACCCTGTGTACCAGCCCCATGTTTGTCAGAACACCCTGTGTACCAGCCCCATGTTTGTCAGAACCCCCTGTGTACCAGCCCCATGTTTGTCAGAACACCCTGTGTACCAGCCCCATGTTTGTCAGAACCCCCTGTGTACCAGCCCCATGTTTGTCAGAACGCCCTGTGTACCAGCCCCATGTTTGTCAGAACGCCCTGTGTACCAGCCCCATGTTTGTCAGAACACCCTGTGTACCAGCCCCATGTTTGTCAGAACGCCCTGTGTACCAGCCCCATGTTTGTCAGAACGCCCTGTGTACCAGCCCCATGTTTGTCAGAACCCCCTGTGTACCAGCCCCATGTTTGTCAGAACCCCCTGTGTACCAGCCCCATGTTTGTCAGAACACCCTGTGTACCAGCCCCATGTTTGTCAGAACACCCTGTGTACCAGCCCCATGTTTGTCAGAACGCCCTGTGTACCAGCCCCATGTTTGTCAGAACCCCCTGTGTACCAGCCCCATGTTTGTCAGAACCCCCTGTGTACCAGCCCCATGTTTGTCAGAACACCCTGTGTACCAGCCCCATGTTTGTCAGAACACCCTGTGTACCAGCCCCATGTTTGTCAGAACGCCCTGTGTACCAGCCCCATGTTTGTCAGAACCCCCTGTGTACCAGCCCCATGTTTGTCAGAACCCCCTGTGTACCAGCCCCATGTTTGTCAGAACGCCCTGTGTACCAGCCCCATGTTTGTCAGAACGCCCTGTGTACCAGCCCCATGTTTGTCAGAACGCCCTGTGTACCAGCCCCATGTTTGTCAGAACCCCCTGTGTACCAGCCCCATGTTTGTCAGAACGCCCTGTGTACCAGCCCCATGTTTGTCAGAACACCCTGTGTACCAGCCCCATGTTTGTCAGAACACCCTGTGTACCAGCCCCATGTTTGTCAGAACGCCCTGTGTACCAGCCCCATGTTTGTCAGAACCCCCTGTGTACCAGCCCCATGTTTGTCAGAACCCCCTGTGTACCAGCCCCATGTTTGTCAGAACCCCCTGTGTACCAGCCCCATGTTTGTCAGAACGCCCTGTGTACCAGCCCCATGTTTGTCAGAACGCCCTGTGTACCAGCCCCATGTTTGTCAGAACCCCCTGTGTACCAGCCCCATGTTTGTCAGAACCCCCTGTGTACCAGCCCCATGTTTGTCAGAACCCCCTGTGTACCAGCCCCATGTTTGTCAGAACGCCCTGTGTACCAGCCCCATGTTTGTCAGAACGCCCTGTGTACCAGCCCCATGTTTGTCAGAACACCCTGTGTACCAGCCCCATGTTTGTCAGAACACCCTGTGTACCAGCCCCATGTTTGTCAGAACGCCCTGTGTACCAGCCCCATGTTTGTCAGAACCCCCTGTGTACCAGCCCCATGTTTGTCAGAACCCCCTGTGTACCAGCCCCATGTTTGTCAGAACCCCCTGTGTACCAGCCCCATGTTTGTCAGAACGCCCTGTGTACCAGCCCCATGTTTGTCAGAACGCCCTGTGTACCAGCCCCATGTTTGTCAGAACCCCCTGTGTACCAGCCCCATGTTTGTCAGAACCCCCTGTGTACCAGCCCCATGTTTGTCAGAACCCCCTGTGTACCAGCCCCATGTTTGTCAGAACACCCTGTGTACCAGCCCCATGTTTGTCAGAACGCCCTGTGTACCAGCCCCATGTTTGTCAGAACGCCCTGTGTACCAGCCCCATGTTTGTCAGAACCCCCTGTGTACCAGCCCCATGTTTGTCAGAACACCCTGTGTACCAGCCCCATGTTTGTCAGAACCCCCTGTGTACCAGCCCCATGTTTGTCAGAACCCCCTGTGTACCAGCCCCATGTTTGTCAGAACGCCCTGTGTACCAGCCCCATGTTTGTCAGAACACCCTGTGTACCAGCCCCATGTTTGTCAGAACACCCTGTGTACCAGCCCCATGTTTGTCAGAACGCCCTGTGTACCAGCCCCATGTTTGTCAGAACACCCTGTGTACCAGCCCCATGTTTGTCAGAACCCCCTGTGTACCAGCCCCATGTTTGTCAGAACGCCCTGTGTACCAGCCCCATGTTTGTCAGTACCCCCTGTGTACCAGCCCCATGTTTGTCAGAACACCCTGTGTACCAGCCCCATGTTTGTCAGAACCCCCTGTGTACCAGCCCCATGTTTGTCAGAACGCCCTGTGTACCAGCCCCATGTTTGTCAGTACCCCCTGTGTACCAGCCCCATGTTTGTCAGAACGCCCTGTGTACCAGCCCCATGTTTGTCAGAACCCCCTGTGTACCAGCCCCATGTTTGTCAGAACACCCTGTGTACCAGCCCCATGTTTGTCAGAACGCCCTGTGTACCAGCCCCATGTTTGTCAGAACACCCTGTGTACCAGCCCCATGTTTGTCAGAACCCCCTGTGTACCATCCCCATGTTTGTCAGAACGCCCTGTGTACCAGCCCCATGTTTGTCAGAACCCCCTGTGTACCAGCCCCATGTTTGTCAGAACGCCCTGTGTACCAGCCCCATGTTTGTCAGAACGCCCTGTGTACCAGCCCCATGTTTGTCAGAACACCCTGTGTACCAGCCCCATGTTTGTCAGAACGCCCTGTGTACCAGCCCCATGTTTGTCAGAACGCCCTGTGTACCAGCCCCATGTTTGTCAGAACGCCCTGTGTACCAGCCCCATGTTTGTCAGAACCCCCTGTGTACCAGCCCCATGTTTGTCAGAACGCCCTGTGTACCAGCCCCATGTTTGTCAGAACGCCCTGTGTACCAGCCCCATGTTTGTCAGAACCCCCTGTGTACCAGCCCCATGTTTGTCAGAACCCCCTGTGTACCAGCCCCATGTTTGTCAGAACACCCTGTGTACCAGCCCCATGTTTGTCAGAACGCCCTGTGTACCAGCCCCATGTTTGTCAGAACGCCCTGTGTACCAGCCCCATGTTTGTCAGAACCCCCTGTGTACCAGCCCCATGTTTGTCAGAACGCCCTGTGTACCAGCCCCATGTTTGTCAGAACGCCCTGTGTACCAGCCCCATGTTTGTCAGAACCCCCTGTGTACCAGCCCCATGTTTGTCAGAACACCCTGTGTACCAGCCCCATGTTTGTCAGAACGCCCTGTGTACCAGCCCCATGTTTGTCAGAACCCCCTGTGTACCAGCCCCATGTTTGTCAGAACCCCCTGTGTACCAGCCCCATGTTTGTCAGAACGCCCTGTGTACCAGCCCCATGTTTGTCAGAACCCCCTGTGTACCAGCCCCATGTTTGTCAGAACGCCCTGTGTACCAGCCCCATGTTTGTCAGAACCCCCTGTGTACCAGCGCCATCAAATGATATCCACAAAGAGAGTCGTTTTATCTTTTCTGTGAGCGTGTAGACAGGCCAATAGGATGAAGTTACAGTTTGACCATGTGTCCTAGGTATACTAGTGCTAGGATACCGTTGTTAGTTCTGTGTTTGGTACAACACTTCACTCCCAAGTTACATACAGTACAGTACACGTACACACACACACACACACACACACACACACACACTAAACACAGATAACACAACAGAAGTCAGGCTGGTTATATATATCGTTTTTTTAAATGACAGATTGTTTTCAATGGTCATTACAAGTCATCTCAACTGGACAGGAGCGTGTGTGTGCTTTATGCCTAGGCAGAGCAATGGACTGGAAAACACTGACAAGTGTTACTGAGAGGAATATCTCGGCAAAGATAGACACCAAGCACTGGAATAGATGAGGATACATATTGTCTCTGGCCCCTCAGAGCTTAGCCAATCCTAATATGATGGCCTGTGTTCTCCTCACATCTCCTCAGAGCTGAGCCAATCACAGTATGATGGCCTGTGTTCTCCTCACATCTCCTCAGAGCTGAGCCAATCACAGTATGATGGCCTGTGTTCTCCTCACATCTCCTCAGAGCTGAGCCAATCACAGTATGATGGCCTGTGTTCTCCTCACATCTCCTCAGAGCTGAGCCAATCACAGTATGATGGCCTGTGTTCTCCTCACATCTCCTCAGAGCTGAGCCAATCACAGTATGATGGCCTGTGTTCTCCTCACATCTCCTCAGAGCTGAGCCAATCACAGTATGATGGTCTGTGTTCTCCTCACATCTCCTCAGAGCTGAGCCAATCACAGTATGATGGCCTGTGTTCTCCTCACATCTCCTCAGAGCTGAGCCAATCACAGTATGATGGCCTGTGTTCTCCTCACATCTCCTCAGAGCTGAGCCAATCACAGTATGATGGCCTGTGTTCTCCTCACATCTCCTCAGAGCTGAGCCAATCACAGTATGATGGCCTGTGTTCTCCTCACATCTCCTCAGAGCTGAGCCAATCACAGTATGATGGCCTGTGTTCTCCTCACATCTCCTCAGAGCTGAGCCAATCACAGTATGATGGCCTGTGTTCTCCTCACATCTCCTCAGAGCTGAGCCAATCACAGTATGATGGCCTGTGTTCTCCTCACATCTCCTCAGAGCTGAGCCAATCACAGTATGATGGCCTGTGTTCTCCTCACATCTCCTCAGAGCTGAGCCAATCACAGTATGATGGCCTGTGTTCTCCTCACATCTCCTCAGAGCTGAGCCAATCACAGTATGATGGCCTGTGTTCTCCTCACATCCCCTCAGAGCTGAGCCAATCACAGTATGATGGCCTGTGTTCTCCTCACATCTCCTCAGAGCTGAGCCAATCACAGTATGATGGCCTGTGTTCTCCTCACATCCCCTCAGAGCTGAGCCAATCACAGTATGATGGCCTGTGTTCTCCTCACATCTCCTCAGAGCTGAGCCAATCACAGTATGATGGCCTGTGTTCTCCTCACATCCCCTCAGAGCTGAGCCAATCACAGTATGATGGTCTGTGTTCTCCTCACATCTCCTCAGAGCTGAGCCAATCACAGTATGATGGTCTGTGTTCTCCTCACATCTCCTCAGAGCTGAGCCAATCACAGTATGATGGCCCGTGTTCTCCTCACATCTCCTCAGAGCTGAGCCAATCACAGTATGATGGCCTGTGTTCTCCTCACATCTCCTCAGAGCTGAGCCAATCACAGTATGATGGCCTGTGTTCTCCTCACATCTCCTCAGAGCTGAGCCAATCACAGTATGATGGCCTGTGTTCTCCTCACATCTCCTCAGAGCTGAGCCAATCACAGTATGATGGCCTGTGTTCTCCTCACATCTCCTCAGAGCTGAGCCAATCACAGTATGATGGCCTGTGTTCTCCTCACATCTCCTCAGAGCTGAGCCAATCACATACATATAATAACTAAATAACCCAAATGTCCCCTAATTGATTACAGAATAACTAAATAACCCAAATGTCCCCTAATTGATTATAGAATAACTAAATAACCCAAATGTCCCCTAATTGATTACAGAATAACTAAATAACCCAAATGTCCCCTAATTGATTACAGAATAACTAAATAACCCAAATGTCCCCTAATTGATTACAGAATAACTAAATAACCCAAATGTCCCCTAATTGATTACAGAATAACTAAATAACCCAAATGTCCCCTAATTGATTACAGAATAACTAAATAACCCAAATGTCCCCTAATTGATTACAGAATAACTAAATAACCCAAATGTCCCCTAATTGATTACAGAATAACTAAATAACCCAAAGGTCCCCTAATTGATTACAGAATAACTAAATAACCCAAAGGTCCCCTAATTGATTACAGAATAACTAAATAACCCAAATGTCCCCTAATTGATTACAGAATAACTAAATAACCCAAAGGTCCCCTAATTGATTACAGAATAACTAAATAACCCAAATGTCCCCTAATTGATTACAGAATAACTAAATAACCCAAAGGTCCCCTAATTGATTACAGAATAACTAAATAACCCAAAGGTCCCCTAATTGATTACAGAATAACTAAATAACCCAAAGGTCCCCTAATTGATTACAGAATAACTAAATAACCCAAATGTCCCCTAATTGATTACAGAATAACTAAATAACCCAAAGGTCCCCTAATTTATTACAGAATAACTAAATAACCCAAATGTCCCCTAATTGATTACAGAATAACTAAATAACCCAAATGTCCCCTAATTGATTACAGAATAACTAAATAACCCAAATGTCCCCTAATTGATTACATAATAACTAAATAACCCAAAGGTCCCCTAATTGATTACAGAATAACTAAATAACCCAAATGTCCCCTAATTGATTACAGAATAACTAAATAACCCAAAGGTCCCCTAATTGATTACAGAATAACTAAATAACCCAAATGTCCCCTAATTGATTACAGAATAACTAAATAACCCAAAGGTCCCCTCTTCGTTCTAAACCAAACCAAAACAATGCACTGTTCCAGAAGATACAGAGATCATTACCCAGAGAGAGGTCATTACCCAGAGAGAGGTCATTACCCAGAGAGAGGTCATTACCCAGAGGGAGGTCATTACCCAGAGGGAGGTCATTACCCAGAGGGAGGTCATTACCCAGAGAGAGATCATTAGACAGAGAGAGGTCATTACCCAGAGGGAGGACATTACCCAGAGAGAGGTCATTACCCAGAGGGAGGTCATTACCCAGAGGGAGGTCATTACCCAGAGAGAGGTCATTACCCAGAGGGAGGTCATTACCCAGAGAGAGGTCATTACCCAGAGAGAGGTCATTACCCAGAGAGAGGTCATTACCCAGAGAGAGGTCATTACCCAGAGGGAGGTCATTACCCAGAGGGAGGTCATTACCCAGAGAGAGGTCATTACCCAGAGGGAGGTCATTACCCAGAGAGAGGGCATTACCCAGAGAGAGGTCATTACCCAGAGGGAGGTCATTACCCAGAGGGAGGTCATTACCCAGAGAGAGGTCATTACCCAGAGAGAGGTCATTACCCAGAGGGAGGTCATTACCCAGAGAGAGGTCATTACCCAGAGAGAGGTCATTACCCAGAGAGAGGTCATTACCCAGAGGGAGGTCATTACCCAGAGAGAGGTCATTACCCAGAGAGAGGTCATTGCCCAGAGAGAGGTCATTACCCAGAGAGAGATCCTTACCCAGAGAGAGGTCATTATCCAGAGAGAGGTCATTACCCAGAGAGAGATCATTAGACAGAGAGAGGTCATTACCCAGAGAGAGGTCATTACCCAGAGAGAGGTCATTACCCAGAGAGAGGTCATTACCCAGAGAGAGATCATTGCCCAGAGAGAGGTCATTACCCAGAGGGAGGTCATTACCCAGAGGGAGGTCATTACCCAGAGAGAGGTCATTACCCAGAGAGATGTCATTACCCAGAGGGAGGTCATTACCCAGAGGGAGGTCATTACCCAGAGAGAGGTCATTACCCAGAGAGAGGTCATTACCCAGAGAGAGGTCATTACCCAGAGGGAGGTCATTACCCAGAGGAGGTCATTACCCAGAGAGAGGTCATTACCCAGAGAGAGGTCATTACCCAGAGAGAGGTCATTACCCAGAGGGAGGTCATTACCCAGAGGGAGGTCATTACCCAGAGAGAGGTCATCACCCAGAGAGAGGTCATCACCCAGAGGGAGGTCATTACCCAGAGGGAGGTCATTACCCAGAGGGAGGTCATTACCCAGAGAGAGGTCATTACCCAGAGAGAGGTCATTACCCAGAGAGAGGTCATTACCCAGAGAGAGGTCATTACCCAGAGAGAGATCATTAGACAGAGAGAGGTCATTACCCAGAGAGAGGTCATTACCCAGAGAGAGGTCATTACCCAGAGAGAGATCATTATCCAGAGAGAGGTCATTACCCAGAGAGAGGTCATTACCCAGAGAGAGATCATTAGACAGAGAGAGGTCATTACCCAGAGAGAGGTCATTACCCAGAGAGAGGTCATTACCCAGAGCGAGGTCATTACCCAGAGGGAGGTCATTACCCAGAGAGAGGTCATTACCCAGAGAGAGGTCATTACCCAGAGGGAGGTCATTACCCAGAGGAGGTCATTACCCAGAGAGAGGTCATTACCCAGAGAGAGGTCATTACCCAGAGAGAGGTCATTACCCAGAGGGAGGTCATTACCCAGAGAGAGGTCATCACCCAGAGAGAGGTCATCACCCAGAGGGAGGTCATTACCCAGAGGGAGGTCATTACCCAGAGGGAGGTCATTACCCAGAGAGAGGTCATTACCCAGAGAGAGGTCATTACCCAGAGAGAGGTCATTACCCAGAGAGAGATCATTACCCAGAGAGAGGGCATTACCCAGAGAGAGGTCATTACCCAGAGAGAGATCATTAGACAGAGAGAGGTCATTACCCAGAGAGAGGTCATTACCCAGAGAGAGGTCATTACCCAGAGCGAGGTCATTACCCAGAGGGAGGTCATTACCCAGAGGGAGGTCATTACCCAGAGAGAGGTCATTACCCAGAGAGAGGTCATTACCCAGAGAGAGGTCATTACCCAGAGAGAGGTCATTACCCAGAGGGAGGTCATTACCCAGAGAGAGGTCATTACCCAGAGGGAGGTCATTACCCAGAGAGAGGTCATTACCCAGAGAGAGGTCATTACCCAGAGAGAGGTCATTACCCAGAGAGAGGTCATTACCCAGAGGGAGGTCATTACCCAGAGAGAGGTCATTACCCAGAGAGAGGTCATTACCCAGAGAGAGGTCATTACCCAGAGGGAGGTCATTACCGAGAGAGAGGTCATTACCCAGATGGAAAATAACTCAACCAGAGGAGATTTCACACCACACGTCATCATCATCAGTGTCATCGTCAGTATCATCATCAGAGAACCCATCATCATGGTCATTGACTCTGCTTGTCCTTACCTCTGACATCATCATGGTCATTGACTCTGCTTGTCCTTACCTCTGACATCATCATGGTCATTGACTCTGCTTATCCTTACATCATCATGGTCATTGACTCTGCTTGTCATTACCTCTTACATCATCATGGTCATTGACTCTGCTTGTCCTTACCTCTGACATCATCATGGTCATTGACTCTGCTTATCCTTACATCATCATGGTCATTGACTCTGCTTATCCTTACATCATCATGGTCATTGACTCTGCTTATCCTTACATCATCATGGTCATTGACTCTGCTTATCCTTACATCATCATGGTCAGAGGTAAGATGTTCTTCCCGTGTCGGGAAGAACCCATGTGGTTAATACACAGCAGTAGACCACCATAATGTCGGCACCATGTGGTTAATACACAGCAGTAGACCACCATAATGTCGGCACCATAATGTTGGCACCATAATGTTGGCACCATAATGTCGGCACCATAATGTTGGCACCATAATGTTGGCACCATAATGTCAGCACCATAATGTTGGCACCATAATGTCGGCACCATAATGTTGGCACCATGTGGTTAATACACAGCAGTAGACCACCATAATGCCGGCACCATAATGTTGGCACCATAATGCAGGCACCATAATGCCGGCACCATAATGTTGGCACCATAATGTTGGCACCATAATGTTGGCACCATAATGTTGGCACCATAATGTCGGCACCATAATATTGGCACCATAATGCCGGCACCACAATGTTGGCACCATAATGTCGGCACCATAATGTCGGCACCATGTGGTTAATACACAGCAGTAGACCACCATAATGTTGGCACCATAATGTTGGCACCATGTGGTTAATACACAGCAGTAGACGGTCACTAGAAACCAGACAACTCTTTAAGAGGTCTTAAAGGGGTCTTCCACACTCCACCATTCACACACACTCCACCATTCACACACACTCCACCATTCACACACACACACACACACACACACACACACACACACACACACACACACACACACACACACACACACACACACACACACGCCACTGGATAAGAACCCACTCCAGAGTGTCATGGCAACAGATCTGCCGTCTGCCAAATCACTGATGCCAACTATCTCTCCAGAGCAAAGTCAGTCATCCCCATAGTCATCCCAAAAAGAAGTAGAGTGTAAAACCCCTGACCTTGTCTCCATCCCAGAAATAAGTAGCTTGTAAAACCCCTGACCTTGTCTCCATCCCCAAAATAAGTAGAGTCTAGAACCCCTGACCTTGTCTCCGTCCCCAAAAGAAGTAGAGTGTAAAACCCCTGACCTTGTCTCCATCCCCAAAAGAAGTAGAGTGTAAAACCCCTGAGCTTGTCTCCATCCCCAAAAGAAGTAGAGTGTAAAACCCCTGACCTTGTCTCCATCCCCAAAAGAAGTAGCGTGTAAAACCCCTGACCTTGTCTCCATCCCCAAAAGAAGTAGCATGTAAAACCCCTGACCTTGTCTCCATCCCCAAAAGAAGTAGCGTGTAAAACCACTGACCTTGTCTCCATCCCCAAAAGAAGTAGAGTGTAAAACCCCTGACCTTGTCTCCATCCCCAAAAGAAGTAGAGTGTAAAACCCCTGACCTTGTCTCCATCCCCAAAAGAAGTAGCGTGTAAAACCCCTGACCTTGTCTCCATCCCCTAATGGCACCTTATTCCCTAGAAAGAGCTCTATGGGCCCTGGTCAGAAGTAGTGTACTATGTCAAATCAAATCATATCAGATTTCTTTCAAATTTTATTAGACACACACATGGTTAACAGATGTTAATGCGAGTGTAGAGAAATGCTCGTGCTTCTAGTTCCGACCATGCAGTAATATCTAACAAGTGATCTGCCAATTTCACAACAGGGAATAGGGAGCTGTTTTGGACACAGACCTTGTGCTTTTAAAATAATAAACACCACCTCCAAGATGTGATTGATTTACAGTCTATTAGACATTAATGCTTTCAGATTCTCACATTATTAATGGTTAATCACCTGCTTCAATGGTTGAAGACATTACCACAACCTTGTGTCAAACCTACGACCTATGACCTATGATCAGTCAGACCTATGACCTATGATCAGTCAAACCTAGAACCTATGATCAGTCAAACCTATGGCCTATGATCAGTCAAACCTATGGCCTATGATCAGTCGAACCTATGACCTATGACCTATGATCAGTCAAACCTAGAACCTATGACCTATGATCAGTCAAACCTATGACCTATGATCAGTCAAACCTATGGCCTATGATCAGTCGAACCTATGACCTATGACCTATGATCAGTCGAACCTACGACCTATGGTCTATGATCAGTCGAACCTATAACCTATGATCAGTCGAACCTATGACCTATGACCTATGTCCTATGATCAGTCAAACCTATGACCTATTACATATGATCAGTCGAACCTATGACCTATGACCTATGATCAGTCAAACCTATGACCTATGACCAATGATCAGTCGAAACTATGACATATGACCTATGATCAGTCGATCCTATGACCTATGATCAGTCAAACATACGACCTATGACCTATGATCAGTCGATCCTATGACCTTTGACCTATGATCAGCCAAACCTATGACCTATGATCAGTCAAACATATGACCTATGATCAGTTGAAAGTATGACCTATGACCTATGATCAGTCAAACCTATGACCTATGACCTATGATCAGTTGAAAGTATGACCTATGACCTATGATCAGTCAAACCTATGACCTATGATCAGTTGAAACTATGACCTATGACCTATGATCAGTCAAACGATGTGAAATGCAGAGTCATGGAGAAGAGGGTTCATTAGATAATGACGACCGTTGGGGATACAAGATATTTGACAACGCTGGATGGATCAAATAAAGGAAGTGTATTGGCAGCTGTTCAAACATTTAGGATGTTAGAAAATACATTTACAGACCCACATTAAGGTCAAGATGA
>NW_022262739.1:110000-115000 GCF_002021735.2 Oncorhynchus kisutch
AAACACAGTCCACTGTCATAGCAGCCACACGCAAACACAGTCCGCTTTCATAGCAGCCACACGCAAACACAGTTCACAGTCATAGCAGCCACACGCAAACACAGTCCACTGTCATAGCAGCCACACGCAAACACAGTCCGCTTTCATAGCAGCCACACGCAAACACAGTCCACAGTCATAGCAAACACAGTCCACTTTCATAGCAAACACAGTCCACTTTCAGCCACACGCAAACAGCATGATCACTTTGCTCGTTCTCCTCCTCTCACTTTTTCTCTTTGCTTGTGGACTTCAGTGCACAACACAACAGCTATCTGTGACCAAGGCGAAAAAACCTCTCCAAGCCAAACCTTCATACCATAACCGCTATCCGCTACACACAGCCTACATCGATGTCACCATATTATCTAACGCCATAGTCAACATTGCTACTAGAACCAAAGCGTTAGTAAACCCGCTACAATCATGTAGTACAGCAAGCAGTTTAGCAGTTACACCGGCGGGCCTCGGTGGCAATAGATAAAAAAACAGAAGCTTACCTTAACTCGGTAGATTTCCAGTGTTGGACAGCTAGTTAACATAGTATCCCTCTCCGTTTTAGCCGGGTGTTTGAGTAGGCTAAAATAGCTAGCTGTATTCACTAGCTGAGTAAGTGAATGTGAGAAGAAAAAAAATCTCTCTCTCTCTCTTGGCGGACGTCTTCCAGAAGTTGTCATAATTACTGTGTAACTATATGGAAGGGGGGTGAGAACCATGAGACTCCTAGGTTTTGTATTGAAGTCAATGTACCCAGAGGAGAACAGAAGCTAGCTGTCCTCCGGCTACACCCTGGTGCTACTCTACAGAGTGCTGCTGAGGCTACTGTAGACCTTCATTACAAAACGTTGTGTTTTAATCAATTATTTGGAGACCTGAATATATTTAGTATAGTTTTATCTCAAAAAGGATACCTTTTTTAATGTTTCACTATTTAAATTGTTCTGAAATTCACTGAGGAGGATGTCTCTCCACTTCCTTCTCTGAGGAGCCTCCACTGACCTGCCGTCATTACAACCAATACTAAGATCTTGCATTTCAACACATTTTGCCCGAGAGAGAAAAAAAAAGAGCAGTTTGATAATGGTATTCTATGTACAGTATTTCTGTCATGAGGCTGATCATTTTCTATGCAGTTTTAAAACTAATTTGCTGCCATTCTACACATTTTTAATAAATCAAATAATAACTTCCCCTGCGTGCCTGTTTGGTCATCTGGTCCTGACCAGCCACATGTTTTAAGGTGTTTAGAAAGTCGGGGGGACGGTGCTTATTAACAGAAACGTCAGTCAACATTTCAGGCTTTTGAAATGACTGAACAGATCAAATATACGTAAGAGAATGTCAGTGTAGACCTCTCTAATAACACATCGGCTGGGAGGGGGATATACTCCGAAACCTTTGATTTGTGATATACAGTATAAAGGCATTTTTAAGTGAATAGACAGAGTTATTCTTTTTAGTTATTATTTATTTGGATTCCACTGAATAAGTTTCCAACTTACACAATAATAATATAGACTAAAGGCTATACATTTTAATGAAATGCATCCGTGCAAAATTCAGTATCGTAGCTCCAGGTATAAACGGTACAGATTACAATAAACATCAAATAATAACTATGTTACTCACCATCTCTCAGAAGAAATCAGAAGAATTCGTCTTTGGCAGAAGAACAATGTAGAAGAAGAATGATTTAGAACATTTTTAAAATTCAACTCTGTACTGTCGCGTAGTGGTCCAGATGATGCGATATTAACCCCGTTATTCCATTCTAGGATAAACAAACCCCTGTCGCCTAAATACTGTACCCGTACAGACAAACATTTCCCCCCCCGCACAACGGAACGGTCTTGAGCTCAAGTGAAAAGACTCCGTCTTGCTTCGTCCCGCTCGATTCATTAATTCATTCACCGCTGGATTTGCCCAGAACGCACGGAAAACGCTCCGCTATCAGCTTCGGGCGTGATTGGACTGGGTGACAATGACGTTACCACAGCAGGTTGGCACAAACCCGCACGGTGATCCAAACCTCTACAGCAACCCTCAGATAATGGTAGAACGTGTCCAAGTACAGCTCACAATACTAATACCAGTTGATCCTCTGTTTTTAAAAGCGTGAGTGTGACTTCGATGATCAATGTCATATTAACATCATCTCTGAACACCTACTTTTAAGCTGTGCTTTAACATAGAATATAAGATATAGACTACTGTATCTCTTGGTCACAATCCGCTAAAATAACATTTATCCTCTGGGCTATTGTTGAAGTCTTGGCCCCAGTCTCTCCCACAGTCACTGTAGAAATATCCCTTAATGGGAAAAAGTTCAGGAGGCTGAGCTCTCTTCTCTGGGAATGACATCCACCTCACTGCTGCTGATGTGCAAAAGCTCCCGTTATGCACAGACAGACACAACCACAGGAGCTCTCTGCTCTCTTTGCACAACATGAAAACATGTAGTGCAATCATCAGAATTGAATTTGACAAATAACGTAGGTGACAAAGTTCTGTGCAGTATAGTTGTCCTCTATTCAAGAGCCAATCAATGTGGATAGAACCTTCAGCAGCTTAATAGCAAGAGCCAATTAATTTGGGTGGAACCATCCAGCAGCCTAATATCGAGAGCCAATCAATTTGGGTGGAATCATTCAGCAGTCTAATATCAAGAGCCAATCAATGTGGATGGAACCATTCAGCAGCCTAATATCAAGAGCCAATCAATGTGGATAGAACCTTCAGTAGAATAATATCAAGAGCCAATCAATTTGGATGGAACCATCCAGCAGCCTAATATCAAGAGCCAATCAATGTGGATGGAACCATTCAGCAGCCTAATATCAAGAGCCAATCAATTTGGATAGAACCTTCAGTAGAATAATATCAAGAGCCAATCAATTTGGATGGAACCATTCAGCAGCCTAGTATCATCACACACTGCCCCCTAGAGGACTATGTGTGATGCATTCACATCCATGTTAGATAAACATCATCAGATATTTACAGTCTCCTACGACAAAAAAACAGACACTGGAGTGTAGGTCACCTCAAGTCATATTCTTTAACAAAAATAAATATACTGAACATCTGACTGAGTGTGGCTTTGATATCAACAGTCAATCATGTAGAATTGACTAAATGTTGGTGACCACGCAGAGCCAACGTAACAGTTCTAGTAATCTACCATGACCCTTTTCACCCTGCAATCTTCCATTCGCGTAAGGCTTCATCGTGTACTGGTGGTTACCGGCAGCTGAAGAAATCATTTCTCATTTGGCCCAACACTTAAAGGAAAGGTTCACCCATTTTGAATGTTATATTGGTTTTTTGTGCATCCCTAAATGATTTCATATTGATCCCCTCGGTCAATTCATGTTTTCATGTGTATCAGAGTTATTGGTGTTCAAGCAGACAGAAATCCGTTCGGTATGACGCAGCACCGTGATAAAGTCTCTCTCGCTACACTGGAAGTTAATAGGAATATGACTTTTAGATGGTTAAAGCGTCTATCGTACATGTCAGATTACAATACTGTCTGATGTCATAACTCAGAAGGAGGTCTTGTCTCCAATGAGCCATTGATCATCATTTTGCGATATTTTCCCACCTAGAGAAATGTGTTATTTAACGGATGGTCTAGCAGATTTATCCTAATTTGTCGTCCTCTTTCGTCCAGTGTTCACTGCATGGTGCCGTTGCCAGAGATATTAGAGAGAAGAGATAGGAATCCAAGGAATAAAGGAATGGATAACGGCCCACCAAGAAAGATTGTTGATCAATCGCGTTCAAGTTGTCATGCTGCGTCACTCGGTTGCTAGGTTAATTGTTACGTAATCCCTTCTCAAAGTCGAAGAAACATGTTTATTTTCCTCGAAAGTACGTAATGTCACGATTCCAAAGCTATACGATATCACAGATATCTCACATCTCAGAAAATATTCTGCTGCTGGGTTGTTGCCCTCTTTACGGCCTCCTCCACATCTCCTGATGTACTGGCCTGTCGCCTGGTAGCGCCTCCATGCTCTGGACACTACGCTGACAGACACAGCAAACCTTCTTGCCACAGCTCGCATTGATGTGCCATCCTGGATGAGCTGCACTACCTGAGCCACTTGTGTGGGTTGTAGACTGTATATCTGCCGTTGTGAATGTCAGACTCCGCTCTGTGAGGCAAATCCATCTACAGGTTGAACACGGTGAGATTGTAGACTCCTAAATTGATAGTGCAGTTTGTTTCAGTGATTTTTTTTTACAGCCAACGAGCTACGTTACATGCTGATTTTGTCTTTTGTATTATTGTGTGTAGTTTAGTTTGCTAGCTAGCTACCCAGTCACCCCATAGAGAGAGCATTGCATTGTGGGTTTTGTTGAGCTGCAACATACTTCCACAATGATTTTCCATGTCGCTATCAACCTTATTATAAAACGCCAAAATGAAACATTTGTTCACACAAAATATTGTTCTCACATATTAGTGTCATTTAACACTTTAAATTAAAGGAATGAGTGGTTTTGGCTGGATTTTCCATTTAATCATGTACTGGTGGTTACTGTCAACTGAAGAAATTATTTCTCATTTGGCCCAAGTCTTAATTAGCTTCCCAGAGGCAAAGGAAAGCTCTGTAACCTCTCATGTTAAGGGATTCTCAAATGGCACCCTATTCCCTGTGTAGTGCACTACTACTTACCAGAGCCCTATGTGCCCCTTGTCAAAGGTAGTGCACTATATAGGGAATAGGGTGCCACAGGTAACGACAGAAATAATCTCACAACGTCAACGTGACTCATCGTCGTGGTGAGGTGTTGTGTTTAATTTATTTTATCTTTATTTAACTAGGAAACTCGGTTAAGAACAAATTCTTATTTACAACGACGTGGTGAGGTGTTGTGTTTAATTTATTTTATTTAATCTTTATTTAACTAGGACACTCAGTTAAAGAACAAATTCTTATTTACAACGACGG
>NW_022262739.1:120000-156133 GCF_002021735.2 Oncorhynchus kisutch
TCCCATTACGCCTGGAGAAAACCAAACACCGCATTCCACAGTAAGAACCTCATACCAACGGTCAAGACTGGTGGTGGTAGTGTGATGGTTTGGGGTCCAGCATGGTGGTGGTAGTGTGATGGTTTGGGGTCCAGCATGGTGGTGGTAGTGTGATGGTTTGGGGTCAGCGTGGTGGTGTTAGTGTGATGGTTTGGGGTCAGCATGGTGGTGGTAGTGTGATGGTTTGGGGTCAGCATGGTGGTGGTAGTGTGATGGTTTGGGGTCAGAATGGTGGTGGTAGTGTGATGGTTTGGGGTCCAGCATGGTGGTGGTAGTGTGAAGGTTTGGGGTCCAGCATGGTGGTGGTAGTGTGATGGTTTTGGGTCAGCATGGTGGTGGTAGTGTGATGGTTTGGGGTCCAGCATGGTGGTGGTAGTGTGATGGTTTGGGGTCCAGCATGGTGGTGGTAGTGTGATGGTTTGGGGTCAGCATGATGGTGGTAGTGTGATGGTTTGGGGTCCAGCGTGGTGGTGGTAGTGTGATGGTTTGGGGTCAGCATGGTGGTGGTAGTGTGATGGTTTGGGGTCCAGCATGGTGGTGGTAGTGTGATGGTTTGGGGTCAGCATGGTGGTGGTAGTGTGATGGTTTGGGGTCAGCATGGTGGTGGTAGTGTGATGGTTTGGGGTCAGCATGGTGGTGGTAGTGTGATGGTTTTGGGTCAGCATGGTGGTGGTAGTGTGATGGTTTGGGGTCCAGCGTGGTGGTGGTAGTGTGATGGTTTGGGGTCAGCATGGTGGTGGTAGTGTGATGGTTTGGGGTCCAGCGTGGTGGTGGTAGTGTGATGGTTTGGGGTCCAGCGTGGTGGTGGTAGTGTGATGGTTTGGGGTCCAGCGTGGTGGTGGTAGTGTGATGGTTTGGGGTCAGCGTGGTGCTGGTAGTGTGATGGTTTGGGGTCCAGCATGGTGGTGGTAGTGTGATGGTTTGGGGTCAGCATGGTGGTGGTAGTGTGATGGTTTGGGGTCAGCATGGTGGTGGTAGTGTGATGGTTTGGGGTCAGCATGGTGGTGGTAGTGTGATGGTTTGGGGTCAGCATGGTGGTGGTAGAGATGGTTTGGGGTCAGCATGGTGGTGGTAGTGTGATAGTTTGGGGACACTTTGCTGCCTCAGGGCCTGGACGACTTGCCTTAATAGAAGGAACCATGAATTCTGCTCTAAATCAGAGAATTCTACAGGAGAACGTCAGGCCATCTGTCTGTGAGCTGAAGCACAGCTGGGTCATGCAGCAAGACAATGATCCAAAACACACAATCAAGTCCACATGATAATGGTTAAAAAGCAACACGTTTGACGTTTTTGAACGGCCTAGTCAAAGTCCAGACCTCATCCCAAATTGAGATATTGTGGCAGGACTTGAAATGAGCAGTTAGTCTTGAAAACCCACAAACGTCTCTGAGGTAAAGCCGTTCTGCGCAGAAGACTGGGCCCAAACTTCCTCCACAGCAACGCGAGAGATTGATAAACAACTCCAGGAAGCGGTTGGTGTCATTGCAGCTTTTAGATATTTTATTTTATTTAACTAGCCAAGTCAGTTAAGTATAAATTCTTATCTACACCGACCAAATCCGGTTGATGAATTGTGCGCCGCCCTGTGGGACTCCCAATCACAGCTGGTTGTGATGCAGCTTGGATTTGAACCAGGGTGTCTGTTCGTGACCCATCTAAAGCTGAGATGCAGCATCTTAGACCACTGAACCACTCAGGAGCCCAACTAAAAGTGGCACAACCAGATAAATATATATTTATTAATTTAACTAGGCAAGTCAGTTAAGAACAAATTATTTATTTACAGTGATGGCCTAGGAACGGTGGGTTAACTGCCTGGTTCGGGGGCAGAACGACAGATTTGTACCTTGTCAGCTCGGGGGATTCGATCCAACAACCTTTCAGGTTACTGGCCCTAATGCTCTAACCTCTAGGCTAACGAGTGTAAGGGGCCAACTACTTTTTCACACTGGGAATTGGGTGTTGCATAACTTTGTTAATTAAATAAATTAAATAAGTATAGATTTTTTGGGGTGTTCTTTGTAAACTCAGGTTCCCTTGATCTAATATTAGGTTTTGGTTGAAGATTTGACAACATTCAGTATCAGAAATTTGCAAAAAACTGACAAAATCAGAAAGAGGGCAAAAACTTTTTCACAGTGACTCTGTCCCAAATGGCTCCCTATTCCCTATTTAGTGCACCAATTGTGATAGGCTCTGGTCAAAAGTAGTGCACTAAATAGGGAATAGGGTTCCATAAGGCTCTGGTCAAAAGTAGTGCACTAAATAGGGAATAGGGTTCCATAAGGCTCTGGTCAAAAGTAGTGCACTAAATATGGAATAGGGCTCTGGTCAAATGTAGTGCACTAAATAGGGAATTAGGGCTCTGGTCAAAAGTAGTGTTCTATATAGGGAATATGGCCCTGGTCAACAGTAGTGCACTAAATAGGGAATAGGGTTCCATAAGGCTCTGATCAACAGTAGTGTTCTATATAGGGAATAGGGCTCTGGTCAACAGTAGTGGTCTATATAGGGAATAGGGCTCTGGTCAACAGTAGTGTTCTATATAGGGAATAGGGCTCTGGTCAACAGTAGTGTTCTATATAGGGAATAGGGCTCTGGTCAACAGTAGTGTTCTATATAGGGAATAGGGCTCTGGTCAAAAGTAGTGCACTATATAGGGAATAGGGCTCTGGTCAAAAGTTGTGTACTATATAGGGAATAGGGCTCTGGTCAAAAGTAGTGCACTAAATAGGGAATAGTGTGCCATAGGGCTCTGGTCAAAAGTAGTGCACTAAATAGGGAATAGGGTGCCATAGGGCTCTGTTCAAAAGTAGTGTTCTATATAGGGAATAGAGCTCTGGTCAAAAGTAGTGCACTAAATAGGGAATAGGGCTCTGGTCAAAAGTAGTGCACTAAATAGGGAATAGGGCTCTGGTCAATAGTAGTGCACTAAATAGGGAATAGGGCTCTGGTCAAAAGTAGTGCACTAAATAGGGAATAGGGCTCTGGTCAAAAGTAGTGCACTAAATAGGGAATAGGGCTCTGGTCAATAGTAGTGCACTAAATAGGGAATAGGGCTCTGGTCAAAAGTAGTGCCCTAAATAGGGAATAGAGTGCCATAGGGCTCTGGTCAAAAGTAGTGCCCTCAATAGGGAATTGGGTGCCATTGGGGACGTATTCATCATCATCTCAGCAGGTGTTGGACAGTATAAGTGAAGAGCTCCACTCCTTACATGGCCAGACCAGTTCCACCCTGTCTAACTCAGCAGACTTTCCACTGGGCAAAACGAACTGGTTGAATCAACTTTGTTTCCACGTCATTTCAAGAAATGTAATGTGATGACATTGAATCTACTTGGTAAAACGTCGTCAACGTAAGGGAATTTGTTTTCACCCAACTTTTAACGTAAACCCAATGTCATGGTGCATTTTCTTTACTGATTTCACAATAGTTGACAACGCAACCAAATTTAAGTCAAAACTAGACTGAGGTCTGTGTCCAGCGGGTGAGGGCATCCCAAATGGCACCCTATTCCCTATATAGTACACTACTCTATACTACAGCCCTATTCCCTATATAGAGCACTACTTTATACTACAGCCCTATTCCCTATATAGTGCACTACTTTATACTGCAGCCCTATTCCCTATATAGTGCACTACTCTATACTACAGCCCTATTCCCTATATAGTACACTACTTTATACTACAGCCCTATTCCCTATATAACACACTACTTTATACTACAGCCCTATTCCCTATATAGTACACTACTTTATACTACAGCCCTACAGAGACAGTCCACAGAGGGTCAGTGTTGCTGAATACCAGAGACAGTCCACAGAGGGTCGGTGTTCCTGAATACCAGAGACAGTCCACAGTGGGTCAGTGTTCCTGAATACCAGAGACAGTCCACAGTGGGCCAGTGTTCCTGAATACCAGAGACAGTCCACAGAGGGTCGGTGTTCCTGAATACCAGAGACAGTCCACAGTGGGCCAGTGTTCCTGAATACCAGAGACAGTCCACAGAGGGTCGGTGTTCCTGAATACCAGAGACAGTCCACAGTGGGCCAGTGTTCCTGAATACCAGAGACAGTCCACAGAGGGTCGGTGTTGCTGAATACCAGAGACAGTCCACAGTGGGTCGGTGTTGCTGAATACCAGAGACAGTCCACAGAGGGTCGGTGTTGCTGAATACCAGAGACAGTCCACAGAGGGTCGGTGTTGCTGAATACCAGAGACAGTCCACAGTGGGTCAGTGTTCCTGAATACCAGAGACAGTCCACAGAGGGTCAGTGTTCCTGAATACCAGAGACAGTCCACAGTGGGTCAGTGTTCCTGAATACCAGAGACAGTCCACAGAGGGTCGGTGTTGCTGAATACCAGAGACATATATTATAGGCCTACCTGGGAAACACCACACGGACACGAACAGCACTAAGGTCCCGGATGGCTCCCTATTCCCTATATAGTGCACTACTTTAGACCAGGGCCCATAGGGTAGTAGTGCACTACTTTAGACCAGAGCCTATAGGGTAGAAGTGCACTACTTTAGACCAGGACCAATAGGGTAGTACACTATGTAGGGAACAGTCATTTGGGACTCAGCCTAACACCACTACTGTTCAGACCAGGGTCTATAGGGTAGTAGTGCACTACTTTAGACCAGGGTCTATAGGGTAGTACACTATGTAGGGAACAGTCATTTGGGACTCAGCCTAACACCACTACTGTTCAGACCAGGGTCTATAGGGTAGTACACTATGTAGGGAACAGTCATTTGGGATTCAGCCTAACACCACTACTGTTCAGACCAGGGTCTATAGGGTAGTACACTATGTAGGGAACAGTCATTTGGGACTCAGCCTAACATCACTACTGTTCAGACCAGGGTCTATAGGGTAGTACACTATGTAGGGAACAGTCATTTGGGACTCAGCCTAACATCACTACTGTTCAGACCAGGGTCTATAGGGTAGTACACTATGTAGGGAACAGTCATTTGGGACTCAGCCTAACATCACTACTGTTCAGACCAGGGTCTATAGGGTAGTACACTATGTAGGGAACAGTCATTTGGGACTCAGCCTAACATCACTACTGTTCAGACCAGGGTCTATAGGGTAGTACACTATGTAGGGAACAGTCATTTGGGACTCAGCCTAACACCACTACTGTTCAGACCAGGGTCTATAGGGTAGTACACTATGTAGGGAACAGTCATTTGGGACTCAGCCTAACATCACTACTGTTCAGACCAGGGTCTATAGGATAGTACACTATGTAGGGAACAGTCATTTGGGACTCAGCCTAACACCACTACTGTTCAGACCAGGGTCTATAGGGTAGTACACTATGTAGGGAACAGTCATTTGGGACTCAGCCTAACATCACTACTGTTCAGACCAGGGTCTATAGGGTAGTACACTATGTAGGGAACAGTCATTTGGGACTCAGCCTAACATCACTACTGTTCAGACCAGGGTCTATAGGGTAGTACACTATGTAGGGAACAGTCATTTGGGACTCAGCCTAACATCACTACTGTTCAGACCAGGGTCTATAGGGTAGTAGTGCACTACTTTAGACCAGGGTCTATAGGGTAGTACACTATGTAGGGAACAGTCATTTGGGACTCAGCCTAACATCACTACTGTTCAGACCAGGGTCTATAGGGTAGTACACTATGTAGGGAACAGTCATTTGGGACTCAGCCTAACATCACTACTGTTCAGATTGTACCAAACAACATTAACCGGTTGATTGTTTTCCCTCAAAGATTTAAATAATAAACTTGTACATGAGACACATTCATCAAACATGGATCCTTTGTCATTTCTGAGGACGTATTGGCCTTGTCTGGGATCACAGAAAGACAGACGATTAATCACTGTGTCACCGAGTCATTTCTGAGGACGTATTGACCTTGTCTGGGATCACAGAAAGACAGACGATTAATCACTGTGTCACCGAGTCATTTCTGAGGACGTATTGGCCTTGTCTGGGATCACAGAAAGACAGACGATTAATCACTGTGTCACCGAGTCACCAAAAAGCACATCACGTCGGCAACACAGCATATCATGTTGGGACGTTGAAATGTATGTTTCCTGTTTACCATCTGAAGTGGAAAGATGTGTGTGTGTGTGGGGGGGGGGGTAAATGTGTGTGTGTGTGTGTGTGTGTGTGTGTGTGTGTGTGTGTGTGTGTGTGTGTGTGTGTGTGTGTGTGTGTGTGTGTGTGTGTGTGGCGGTGTGTGTGTGTGTGTGTGTGACGGTGTGTGTGTGTGTGACGGTGTGTGTGTGACGGTGTGTGTGTGTGTGTGTGTGTGTGTGTGTGTGTGTATGTGTGTGTGTGTGTGTGACGGTGTGTGTGTGTGTGACGGTGTGTGTGTGACGGTGTGTGTGTGTGTGTGTGTGTGTGTGTGTGTGTGTGTGTGTGTGTGTGCGCGCGCGCGTGCGTGCGTGCGTGTGTGTGAGGGTCAGATCAAATCCTATCAAGATTTGTTGGTCACACACACATGGTTAGCAGATGTTAATGTGAGGGTAGCGAAATGCTTGTGCTTCTAGTTCTGACCGTGCAGTAATATCTAACAAGTAATCTAACAATTCCACAACAACTACCTAATACACACACATCTAAAGGGGTGAATGAGAATATGTGCATATAAATACATGGATGAGCGATGGCCGAACGGCATAGGCAAGATGCAGTAGATGGTATAGAATACAGTATATACATATGAGATGAGTAATGTAGGGTATGTAAACATTATTAAAGTGGCATTATTGAAGTGACTAGTGATCCATTTATTAAATCGGCCAATGATTTCATGTCTGTATGTAGGCAGCAGCCTCTCAATGTTAGTGGTGACTGTTTAACAGTCTGATGGCCTTGAGATAGAAGCTGTTTTTCAGTCTGATGGCCTTGAGATAGAAGCTGTTTAACAGTCTGATGGCCTTGAGATAGAAGCTGTTTTTCAGTCTCTCGGTCCCAGCTTTGATGCACCTGTACTGACCTCGCCTTCTGGATGATAGCGGGGTGAACAGGCAGTGGCTCAGGTGGTTGTTGTCCTTGATGATCTTTTTGGCCTTCCTGTGACATCGGGTGATGTAGAGGGCAGGCAGTGTGCCCGCGGTGCAGACCTCACCACCCTCTGGAGAGCTCTACAGATGTGGGTGGTGCAGTTGCTGTACCAGGCTGTGATACAGCCCGACAGGATGCTCTCAATTGTGCATCTGTAATGGGTTTTAGGTGACAAGCCAAATTTCTTCAGCCTCCTGAGGTTGAAGAGGCGCTGCTGTGCTTCACCACACTGTGATGTCCAGTTTCAACTGCTCTGCCTGCGGCTATGGAACCCTGACCTGTTCACCGGACGTGCTACCTGACCCAGACCTGCTGTTTTCAACTCTCTAGAGATAGCAGGAGCGGTAGAGATACTCTGAATGATAGACTATGAAAAGCAAATTGACATTTGCTGATGAGGTGCTGACCATGCTGGTCATTTATGAACATTTGAACATCTTGGCCATGTTCTGTTATAATCTCCACCCGGCACAGCCAGAAGAGGACTGGCCACCCCTCATAGCCTGGTTCCTCTCTAGGTTTCTTCCTAGGTTTTGGCCTTTCTAGGGAGTTTTTCCTATCCAACGTGCTTCTACACCTGCATTGCTTGCTGTTTGGGGTTTTAGGCTGGATTTCTGTACAGCACTTTGAGATATCAGCTGATGTACGAAGGGCTATATAAATACATTTGATTTGATTTTCATTTGAACCCTTAGGCTACGTACCAACCTCCTGGTATCAACCTTTAGGCTACGTACCGACCTCCTGGTATTAACCCTTAGGCTACGTACCGACCTCCCAGCTAGCACACAGCGTTCTGAGAACCATATGTTTCTTAGAGCTTGGTGAGAATGGATTTGCATACAACCTTGCCACAACGTTCGGGGAATGGTTCAGGATAGTCGCTAGCATTTGGAACATTCTCAGCACATTTAAAAGGAAATTGACCTGCATTTCTTGACTTTAACAGAACGTTTCCTAAAAGTTCAAACATAGATATGTTACCTGCTAATGTTCAGGCCAGGGCAGTAGTAAGCTACGTTCAACAGGTGGTTGTAGATCCTGTCTGATAGTTGATATGGGGGTTACTGGGCAGTAGTAAGCTACGTTCAACAGGTGGTTGTAGATCCTGTCTGATAGTTGATATGGGGGTTACTGGGCTGTAGTGAGCTACTTTCAATAGGTGGTTGTAGATCCTGTCTGATGGTTGATATGGGGGTTACTGGGCTGTAGTGAGCTACTTTCAATAGGTGGTTGTAGATCCTGTCTGATAGTTGATATGGGGGTTACTGGGCTGTAGTGAGCTACTTTCAATAGGTGGTTGTAGATCCTGTCTGATAGTTGATATGGGGGTTACTGGGCTGCAGTGAGCTACTTTCAATAGGTGGTTGTAGATCCTGTCTGATAGTTGATATGGGGGTTACTGGGCTGCAGTGAGCTACTTTCAATAGGTGGTTGTAGATCCTGTCTGATAGTTGATATGGGGGTTACTGGGCTGTAGTGAGCTACTTTCAATAGGTGGTTGTAGATCCTGTCTGATAGTTGATATGGGGGTTACTGGGCTGTAGTGAGCTACGTTCAACAGGTGGTTGTAGATCCTGTCTGGTGGTTGATATGGTGGTTACTGGGCAGTAGTGAGCTACGTTCAACAGGTGGTTGTAGATCCTGTCTGATAGTTGATATGGGGGTTACTGGGTAGTAGTGAGCTACGTTCAACAGGTGGTTGTAGATCCTGTCTGATAGTTGATATGGGGGTTACTGGGCTGTAGTAAGCTACGTTCAATAGGTGGTTGAAGATCCTGTCTGATAGTTGATATGGGGGTTACTGGGCTGTAGTGAGCTACGTTCAACAGGTGGTTGTAGATCCTGTCTGATAGTTGATATGGGGGTTACTGGGCTGTAGTGAGCTACTTTCAATAGGTGGTTGTAGATCCTGTCTGGTGGTTGATATGGGGGTTACTGGGCTGTAGTAAGCTACATTCAACAGGTGGTTGTAGATCCTGTCTGGTGGTTGATATGGGGGTTACTGGGTTGTAGTGAGCTACTTTCAATAGGTGGTTGTAGATCCTGTCTGATAGTTGATATGGGCGTTACTGGGCTGCAGTGAGCTACTTTCAATAGGTGGTTGTAGATCCTGTCTGATAGTTGATATGGGGGTTACTGGGCTGTAGTGAGCTACTTTCAATAGGTGGTTGTAGATCCTGTCTGGTGGTTGATATGGTGGTTACTGGGCAGTAGTGAGCTACGTTCAACAGGTGGTTGTAGATCCTGTCTGATAGTTGATATGGGGGTTACTGGGCTGTAGTGAGCTACTTTCAATAGGTGGTTGTAGATCCTGTCTGATGGTTGATATGGGGGTTACTGGGCTGTAGTGAGCTACTTTCAATAGGTGGTTGTAGATCCTGTCTGATAGTTGATATGGGGGTTACTGGGCTGTAGTGAGCTACTTTCAATAGGTGGTTGTAGATCCTGTCTGATAGTTGATATGGGAGTTACTGGGCTGTAGTGAGCTACTTTCAATAGGTGGTTGTAGATCCTGTCTGATAGTTGATATGGGGGTTACTGGGCTGTAGTGAGCTACTTTCAATAGGTGGTTGTAGATCCTGTCTGATAGTTGATATGGGGGTTACTGGGCTGTAGTGAGCTACTTTCAATAGGTGGTTGTAGATCCTGTCTGATAGTTGATATGGGGGTTACTGGGCTGTAGTGAGCTACTTTCAATAGGTGGTTGTAGATCCTGTCTGATAGTTGATATGGGGGTTACTGGGCTGTAGTGAGCTACTTTCAATAGGAGGTTGTAGATCCTGTCTGATGGTTGATATGGGGGTTACTGGGCTGTAGTGAGCTACTTTCAATAGGTGGTTGTAGATTCTGTCTGATAGTTGATATGGGGGTTACTGGGCTGTAGTGAGCTACTTTCAATAGGTGGTTGTAGATCCTGTCTGATAGTTGATATGGGGGTTACTGGGCTGTAGTGAGCTACTTTCAATAGGTGGTTGTAGATCCTGTCTGATAGTTGATATGGGGGTTACTGGGCTGTAGTGAGCTACTTTCAATAGGTGGTTGTAGATCTTGTCTGGTGGTTGATATGGTGGTTACTGGGCAGTAGTGAGCTACGTTCAACAGGTGGTTGTAGATCCTGTCTGATAGTTGATATGGGGGTTACTGGGCTGTAGTGAGCTACTTTCAATAGGTGGTTGTAGATCCTGTCTGGTGGTTGATATGGGGGTTACTGGGGTGTAGTGAGCTACCTTGAATAGGTGGTTGTAGATCCTGTCTGATAGTTGATATGGGGGTTACTGGGCTGTAGTGAGCTACTTTCAATAGGTGGTTGTAGATTCTGTCTGATAGTTGATATGGGGGTTACTGGGCTGTAGTGAGCTACTTTCAATAGGTGGTTGTAGATCCTGTCTGATAGTTGATATGGGGGTTACTGGGCTGTAGTGAGCTACTTTCAATAGGTGGTTGTAGATCCTGTCTGATAGTTGATATGGGGGTTACTGGGCTGTAGTGAGCTACTTTCAATAGGTGGTTGTAGATCTTGTCTGGTGGTTGATATGGTGGTTACTGGGCAGTAGTGAGCTACGTTCAACAGGTGGTTGTAGATCCTGTCTGATAGTTGATATGGGGGTTACTGGGCTGTAGTGAGCTACTTTCAATAGGTGGTTGTAGATCCTGTCTGGTGGTTGATATGGGGGTTACTGGGGTGTAGTGAGCTACCTTGAATAGGTGGTTGTAGATCCTGTCTGATAGTTGATATGGGGGTTACTGGGCTGTAGTGAGCTACTTTCAATAGGTGGTTGTAGATCCTGTCTGATAGTTGATATGGGGGTTACTGGGCTGTAGTAAGCTACGTTCAACAGGTGGTTGTAGATCCTGTCTGATAGTTGATATGGGGGTTACTGGGCTGTAGTGAGCTACTTTCAATAGGTGGTTGTAGATCCTGTCTGATGGTTGATATGGGGGTTACTGGGCTGTAGTGAGCTACTTTCAATAGGTGGTTGTAGATCCTGTCTGATAGTTGATATGGGGGTTACTGGGCAGTAGTAAGCTACGTTCAATAGGTGGTTGTAGATCCTGTCTGATAGTTGATATGGGGGTTACTGGGCTGTAGTGAGCTACTTTCAATAGGTGGTTGTAGATCCTGTCTGATAGTTGATATGGGGGTTACTGGGCTGTAGTGAGCTACTTTCAATAGGTGGTTGTAGATCCTGTCTGATAGTTGATATGGGGGTTACTAGGCTGTAGTGAGCTACTTTCAATAGGTGGTTGTAGATCCTGTCTGATAGTTGATATGGGGGTTACTGGGCTGTAGTGAGCTACTTTCAATAGGTGGTTGTAGATCCTGTCTGATAGTTGATATGGGGGTTACTGGGCTGTAGTGAGCTACTTTCAATAGGTGGTTGTAGATCCTGTCTGATAGTTGATATGGGGGTTACTGGGCTGTAGTGAGCTACTTTCAATAGGAGGTTGTAGATCCTGTCTGATGGTTGATATGGGGGTTACTGGGCTGTAGTGAGCTACTTTCAATAGGTGGTTGTAGATTCTGTCTGATAGTTGATATGGGGGTTACTGGGCTGTAGTGAGCTACTTTCAATAGGTGGTTGTAGATCCTGTCTGATAGTTGATATGGGGGTTACTGGGCTGTAGTGAGCTACTTTCAATAGGTGGTTGTAGATCCTGTCTGATAGTTGATATGGGGGTTACTAGGCTGTAGTGAGCTACTTTCAATAGGTGGTTGTAGATCCTGTCTGATAGTTGATATGGGGGTTACTGGGCTGTAGTGAGCTACTTTCAATAGGTGGTTGTAGATCCTGTCTGATAGTTGATATGGGGGTTACTGGGCTGTAGTGAGCTACTTTCAATAGGTGGTTGTAGATCTTGTCTGGTGGTTGATATGGTGGTTACTGGGCAGTAGTGAGCTACGTTCAACAGGTGGTTGTAGATCCTGTCTGATAGTTGATATGGGGGTTACTGGGCTGTAGTGAGCTACTTTCAATAGGAGGTTGTAGATCCTGTCTGATGGTTGATATGGGGGTTACTGGGCTGTAGTGAGCTACTTTCAATAGGTGGTTGTAGATTCTGTCTGATAGTTGATATGGGGGTTACTGGGCTGTAGTGAGCTACTTTCAATAGGTGGTTGTAGATCCTGTCTGATAGTTGATATGGGGGTTACTGGGCTGTAGTGAGCTACTTTCAATAGGTGGTTGTAGATCCTGTCTGGTGGTTGATATGGTGGTTACTGGGCAGTAGTGAGCTACGTTCAACAGGTGGTTGTAGATCCTGTCTGATAGTTGATATGGGGGTTACTGGGCTGTAGTGAGCTACTTTCAATAGGTGGTTGTAGATCCTGTCTGGTGGTTGATATGGGGGTTACTGGGGTGTAGTGAGCTACCTTGAATAGGTGGTTGTAGATCCTGTCTGATAGTTGATATGGGGGTTACTGGGCTGTAGTGAGCTACTTTCAATAGGTGGTTGTAGATTCTGTCTGATAGTTGATATGGGGGTTACTGGGCTGTAGTGAGCTACTTTCAATAGGTGGTTGTAGATCCTGTCTGATAGTTGATATGGGGGTTACTGGGCTGTAGTGAGCTACTTTCAATAGGTGGTTGTAGATCCTGTCTGATAGTTGATATGGGGGTTACTGGGCTGTAGTGAGCTACTTTCAATAGGTGGTTGTAGATCTTGTCTGGTGGTTGATAGGGTGGTTACTGGGCAGTAGTGAGCTACGTTCAACAGGTGGTTGTAGATCCTGTCTGATAGTTGATATGGGGGTTACTGGGCTGTAGTGAGCTACTTTCAATAGGTGGTTGTAGATCCTGTCTGGTGGTTGATATGGGGGTTACTGGGGTGTAGTGAGCTACCTTGAATAGGTGGTTGTAGATCCTGTCTGATAGTTGATATGGGGGTTACTGGGCTGTAGTGAGCTACTTTCAATAGGTGGTTGTAGATCCTGTCTGATAGTTGATATGGGGGTTACTGGGCTGTAGTAAGCTACGTTCAACAGTTGGTTGTAGATCCTGTCTGATAGTTGATATGGGGGTTACTGGGCTGTAGTGAGCTACTTTCAATAGGTGGTTGTAGATCCTGTCTGATAGTTGATATGGGGGTTACTGGGCAGTAGTAAGCTACGTTCAATAGGTGGTTGTAGATCCTGTCTGATAGTTGATATGGGGGTTACTGGGCAGTAGTAAGCTACGTTCAACAGGTGGTTGTAGATCCTGTCTGATAGTTGATATGGGGGTTACTGTGCTACGTTCAACAGGTGGTTGTAGATCCTGTCTGATGGTTGATATGGGGGTTACTGGGCTGTAGTGAGCTACTTTCAATAGGTGGTTGTAGATCCTGTCTGATAGTTGATATGGGGGTTACTGGGCTGTAGTGAGCTACTTTCAATAGGTGGTTGTAGATCCTGTCTGATAGTTGATATGGGGGTTACTGGGCTGTAGTGAGCTACTTTCAATAGGTGGTTGTAGATCCTGTCTGATGGTTGATATGGGGGTTACTGGGCTGTAGTGAGCTACTTTCAATAGGTGGTTGTAGATCCTGTCTGGTGGTTGATATGGGGGTTACTGGGCTGTAGTGAGCTACTTTCAATAGGTGGTTGTAGATCCTGTCTGATGGTTGATATGGGGGTTACTGGGCTGTAGTCCTAAGTGATAGAATTACCATGAACCAGATGGACACAATCCTAATTAAATACAAATCCTTTATGTCCTTTTTCTGATCCCACTGACAAACATTAGGCCGACGCCCACATGGAACCCTGACATCTACACTCCGTAGTGCCCAGGGCTCTAGTCAAAAGTAGTGCACTGTATAGGGAATAGGGTGTTCTACGGGATGAACCCTAAGTCTCTCATTTGGAGGGGGTCCAGGGGAGCGGTGACCCTCAGAGAGAGAGAGAGAGAGAGGGCCTAGTTTGGTCATGGAGATATGATGCCCAACCTACCGCTGCACACCAACTGTAGTCTACGCACGCACACACACACACACTCACGCCCAACTATGCATTACGATGAATGACAAATTATTTTTGCTATTAATTCCATCACAATCACTTATCAGAGATTGATTGACAGCCTTCACTGACAAGCTAATACAGACTTCATTTTTCTTTAATAATTGTGATCATTTTAATGGGCATGTCATTTCATTAATATCGGCCAGACAACAGATTAGCCAAATCGTGACTGATTAAATTAGCTGATCATGTTCTGAGGTGACAGGTGATTATTCACAGAAGCTGAGGCCCAAATGCCTTCCTATATAGTATACAACCAATCCCTACAGGCCCTGGTCAAAGTAGAGCACTACCCATCCCTATGGGCCCTGGTCAAAGTAGAGCACTACCCATCCCTACAGGCCCTGGTCAAAGTAGAGCACTACCCATCCCTACGGGCCTTGGTCAAAGTAGAGCACTACCCATCCCTATTTGCCCTGGTCAAAGTAGAGCACTACCCATCCCTACAGGCCCTGGTCAAAGTAGAGCACTACCCATCCCTACAGGCCCTGGTCAAAGTAGAGCACTACCCATCTCTACAGGCCCTGGTCAAAGTAGAGCACTACCCATCCCTACAGGCCCTGGTCAAAGTAGAGCACTACCCATCCCTACAGGCCCTGGTCGAAGTAGAGCACTACCCATCTCTACAGGCCCTGGTCAAAGTAGAGCACTACCCATCCCTATGGGCCCTGGTCAAAGAAGAGCACTACCCATCCCTATGGGCCCTGATCAAAGTAGAGCACTACCCATCCTACAGGCCTTGATCAAAGTAGAGCACTACACATCCCTACGGGCCCTGGTCAAAGTAGAGCACTACCCATCCCTATGGGCCCTGGTCAAAGTAGAGCACTACCCATCCCTATGGGCCCTGGTCAAAGTAGAGCACTACCCATCCCTATGGGCCCTGGTCAAAGTAGAGCACTACCCATCCCTACAGGCCCTGGTCAAAGTAGAGCACTACCCATCCCTATGGGCCCTGGTCAAAGTAGAGCACTACCCATCCCTACAGGCCCTGGTCAAAGTAGAGCACTACCCATCCCTACAGGCCCTGGTCAAAGTAGAGCACTACCCATCCCTATGGGCCCTGGTCAAAGTAGAGCACTACCCATCCCTACGGGCCCTGGTCAAAGTAGAGCACTACCCATCCCTATGGGCCCTGGTCAAAGTAGAGCACTACCCATCCCTATGGGCCCTGGTCAAAGTAGAGCACTACCCATCCCTACAGGCCCTGGTCAAAGTAGAGCACTACCCATCCCTACAGGCCCTGGTCAAAGTAGAGCACTACCCATCCCTACAGGCCCTGGTCAAAGTAGAGCTGCACACCAACTGTAGTCTACGCACGCACACACACACACACTCACGCCCAACTATGCATTACGATGAATGACAAATTATTTTTGCTATTAATTCCATCACAATCACTTATCAGAGATTGATTGACAGCCTTCACTGACAAGCTAATACAGACTTAATTTTTCTTTAATAATTGTAATCATTTTAATGGGCATGTCATTTCATTAATATCGGCCAGACAACAGATTAGCCAAATCGTGACTGATTAAATTAGCTGATCATGTTCTGAGGTGACAGGTGATTATTCACAGAAGCTGAGGCCCAAATGCCTTCCTATATAGTATACAACCAATCCCTACAGGCCCTGGTCAAAGTAGAGCACTACCCATCCCTATGGGCCCTGGTCAAAGTAGAGCACTACCCATCCCTACAGGCCCTGGTCAAAGTAGAGCACTACCCATCCCTACGGGCCTTGGTCAAAGTAGAGCACTACCCATCCCTACAGGCCCTGGTCAAAGTAGAGCACTACCCATCCCTATTTGCCCTGGTCAAAGTAGAGCACTACCCATCCCTACAGGCCCTGGTCAAAGTAGAGCACTACCCATCCATACAGGCCCTGGTCAAAGTAGAGCACTACCCATCTCTACAGGCCCTGGTCAAAGTAGAGCACTACCCATCCCTATGGGCCCTGGTCAAAGAAGAGCACTACCCATCCCTATGGGCCCTGATCAAAGTAGAGCACTACCCATCCTACAGGCCTTGATCAAAGTAGAGCACTACACATCCCTACGGGCCCTGGTCAAAGTAGAGCACTACCCATCCCTACGGGCCCTGGTCAAAGTAGAGCACTACCCATCCCTATGGGCCCTGGTCAAAGTAGAGCACTACCCATCCCTATGGGCCCTGGTCAAAGTAGAGCACTACCCATCCCTACAGGCCCTGGTCAAAGTAGAGCACTACCCATCCCTACGGGCCCTGGTCAAAGTAGAGCACTACCCATCCCTACGGGCCCTGGTCAAAGTAGAGCACTACCCATCCCTACAGGCCCTGGTCAAAGTAGAGCACTACCCATCCCTATGGGCCCTGGTCAAAGTAGAGCACTACCCATCCCTACAGGCCCTGGTCAAAGTAGAGCACTACCCATCCCTACAGGCCCTGGTCAAAGTAGAGCACTACCCATCCCTACGGGCCCTGGTCAAAGTAGAGCACTACCCATCCCTACGGGCCCTGGTCAAAGTAGAGCACTACCCATCCCTACAGGCCCTGGTCAAAGTAGAGCACTACCCATCCCTATGGGCCCTGGTCAAAGTAGAGCACTACCCATCCCTACAGGCCCTGGTCAAAGTAGAGCACTACCCATCCCTACAGGCCCTGGTCAAAGTAGAGCACTACCCATCCCTACGGGCCCTGGTCAAAGTAGAGCACTACCCATCCCTACGGGCCCTGGTCAAAGTAGAGCACTACCCATCCCTATGGGCCCTGGTCAAAGTAGAGCACTACCCATCCCTACAGGCCCTGGTCAAAGTAGAGCACTACCCATCCCTACAGGCCCTGGTCAAAGTAGAGCACTACCCATCCCTACAGGCCCTGGTCAAAGTAGAGCACTACACATCCCTACGGGCCCTGGTCAAAGTAGAGCACTACCCATCCCTATGGGCCCTGATCAAAGTAGAGCACTACCCATCCCTATGGGCCCTGGTCAAAGTAGAGCACCACCCATCCCTATGGGCCCTGGTCAAAGTAGAGCACTACCCATCCCTACGGGCCTTGGTCAAAGTAGAGCACTACCCATCCCTACAGGCCCTGGTCAAAGTAGAGCACTACCCATCCCTACAGGCCCTGGTCAAAGTAGAGCACTACCCATCCCTATGGGCCCTGGTCAAAGTAGAGCACTACCCCTCCCTATGGGCCCTGATCAAAGTAGAGCACTACCCATCCCTATGGGCCCTGGTCAAAGTAGAGCACTACCCATCCCTATGGACCCTGTTCAAAGTACGGTCACAAGACGCAGGCCTCCTTACTGTCCCTAGAATTTCTAAGCAAACAGCTGGAGGCAGGGCTTTCTCCTATAGAGCTCCATTTTTACCGAATGGTCTGCCTACCCATGTGAGAGACGCAGATTCGGTCTCAACCTTTAAGTCTTAATTTAAAACTTATCTCTCCAGTTGGTCCCATGATTCAGTGTAGTCTGGTCCAGGGGTGTGAAGGTGAACGGAAAGGTACTGAAGCGACGAACCGCCCTTGCCGGTTCCCCTCTCTCCACTGGGACTCTCTGCCTCTAACCCTATTATGAGTCACTGTCTTACTGGTGCTCATCCCTAGGAAGGGTGCGTCACTTGAGTGGTTTGAGTCACTAACGTGATTTTCCTGTCCGGGTTGGCCCCCCCTTGAGTTTGTGCCATGGGGGAGATCTTCATGGGCTATACTCGGCCTTGTCTCCGGGCAGTAGGTTGGTGGTTGAAGATATCCCTCTAGTGGTGTGGGGGCTGTGCTTTGGCAAAGTGGGTGGGGTTATATCCTTCCTGTCTGGCCCTGTCCGGGGGTATCGTTGTACAGGGCCACCGTGTCTCCTGACCCCTCCTGTCTCAGCCTCCAGTATTTATGCTGCAATAGTTTATGTGTCGGGCGGATAGGGTCAGTCTGTTATATCTGGAGTATTTCTCCTGTCTTATCCGGTGTCCTGTGTGAATTTAAGTATGCTCCCTCCAATTTTCTCTCTCTTTTTCTCTCTCTCTTCTCTCGGAGGATCTGGAGGACCATGCCTCAGGACTACCTGGCATAATGACTCCTTGCCGTCCCCAGTCCACCTGGTCGTGCTGCTGCTCCAGTTTCAACTGTTCTGCCTGCAGCTATGGAACCCTGACCTGTTCACCAGATGTGTTACCTGTCCCAGACCTGCTGTTTTGGACTCTCTCTCTTCCGCACCTGCTGTCTCTAACTCTGAATGATCGGTGTTGAAAAGCCAACTGACATTTACTCCTGAGGTGCTGACCTGTTGCACCCTCTACAACCACTGTGATTATTATTATTTGACCATGCTGGTCATTTATGAACATTTGAACATTTTGGCCATGTTCTGTTATAATCTCCACCCGGCACAACCAGAAGAGGACTGGCCACCCCTCAGAGCCTGGTTTCTTCCTAGGTATTGGCCTTTCTAGGGAGTTTTTCCTAGCCACCGTGCTTCTACATCTGCATTGCTTGCTGTTTGAGGTTTTAGGCTGGGTTTCTGTACAGCACTTTGAGATATCAGCTGATATAAAAAGGCAGACCGTCCGGTAGACTGTCATAGCAAAGAATAATTTGTTCTTAACTGACTAAATAAATGAAGGTAAATTATAATAATTGCCTTAAAAAGTGTCTTCATTCAGCTCATTGACCAGTGAGTTGTGTCTGTGTGATGCAACCAACACATTGACCTGGCTGGAGCAGAGGCTCGGAACACAGCTTGTGTCCCAAATGGGGCCCTATTACCTAATGGGGCCCTATTCCCTAATGGGGCCCTATTCCCTAATGGGGCCCTATCCCCTAATGGGACCCTATTCCCTAATGGGACACTATTCCCTAATGTGACCCTATTCCCTAATGGGACCCTATTCCCTAATGGGGCCCTATTCCCTAATGGGACCCTATTCCCTAATGGGACCCTATTCCCTAATGGGGCCCTATTCCCTAATGGGGCCCTATTCCCTAATGGGACCCTATTCCCTAATGGGATCCTATTCCCTAATGGGGCCCAATTCCCTAATGGGACCCTAATGGGACCCTATTCCCTAATGGGACCCTATTCCCTAATGGGGCCCTATTCCCTAATGGGACCCTAACGGGACACTATTCCCTAATGGGGCCCTATTCCCTAATGGGACTCTATTCCCTAATGGGGCCCTATTCCCTAATGGGACCCTATTCCCTAATGGGACACTATTCCCTAATGGGACACTATTCCCTAATGGGACCCTATTCCCTAATGGGACACTATTCCCTAATGGGACACTATTCCCTAATGGGACCCTATTCCCTAATGGGACACTATTCCCTAATGGGACCCTATTCCCTAATGGGGCCCTATTCCCTAATGGGACCCTATTCCCTGATGGGACCCTATTCCCTATGTAGTGCATGACCTTTGACCTTGGCCCATAGGTCTCTATAAGGACTAGGCAGCCACACTACAGAATTAAAGATAGATGGAGGGAGTTGTTCAGTGGAGGAAGAAGAGAATTGGTAGGGAGGAACGTTTGACCGTACAAGGACACGTCCATCTGACTGCCACTGTTATGTGTTTGTTGAAATATGTCAACTTAGTCCCACACACAGAGACACACACACACATCAGGCTAATTAGAATAGGAAATGGCTGACGATACATTACAATCTTTGTCCTCTGTGATGTTTATACTGCATTATTGACTGTATGTTTGTTTTTACTCCATGTGTAACTCTGTGTCGTTTTATCTGTCGAACTGCTTTGCTTTATCTTGGCCAGGTCGCAATTGTAAATGAGAACTTGTTCTCAACTTGCCTACCTGGTTAAATAAAGGTAAAATTTTAAAAAAAATTAAAAAATTCATGGAAGATACAGCCATAACATCCTCAGAATGAAAATGTGTTGCATTATCCCACACACCAGATAGGTCCAGTGGAATGTGTTGTATTATCCTATACACCAGATAGGTCCAGTGGAATGTGTTGTATTATCACCAGATAGGTCCAGTGGAATGTGTTGTATTATCACCAGATAGGTCCAGTGGAATGTGTTGTATTATCTCATACACCAGATAGGTCCAGTGGAATGTGTTGTATTATCCCATACACCAGATAGGTCCAGTGGAATGTGTTGTATTATCCCATACACCAGATAGGTCCAGTGGAATGTGTTGTATTATCACCAGATAGGTCCAGTGGAATGTGTTGTATTATCACCAGATAGGTCCAGTGGAATGTGTTGTATTATCACCAGATAGGTCCAGTGGAATGTGTTGTATTATCACCAGATAGGTCCAGTGGAATGTGTTGTATTATCACCAGATAGGTCCAGTGGAATGTGTTGTATTATCACCAGATAGGTCCAGTGGAATGTGTTGTATTATCACCAGATAGGTCCAGTGGAATGTGTTGTATTATCTCATACACCAGATAGGTCCAGTGGAATGTGTTGTATTATCACCAGATAGGTCCAGTGGAATGTGTTGTATTATCACCAGATAGGTCCAGTGGAATGTGTTGTATTATCCCATACACCAGATAGGTCCAGTGGAATGTGTTGTATTATCCTATACATGTCACACCTTGGTCTTAGTGTTTTGTGTTTTCGTTATATATTTGTTCAGGCCAGGGTGTGACAGGGGTTTACGTGTTGTATTTCGTATTGGGGTTTGTAGTATTTGGGATCGCGGCTGATTAGGGGTGTTGTATAGGCTTAGCTGCCTGAGGCGGTTCTCAATCAGCTGTCAGGTGATTCTCGTTGCCTCTGATTGGGAACCGTATTTAGGTAGCCTGAGTTTCGCTTTGTATTTTGTGGGTGATTGTTCCTGTCTCTGTGTTGTGTCACCAGATAGGCTGTAATAAGTTTCACGTTCCGTTTGTTGTTTTTGTATTTATTTAGTTATTTCATGTATCGTCACTTTTTCCATTAAAGATCATGATTAACCACCACGCTGCATTTCGGTCCGACTCTCTTTCAACAAACGAAGAACGCCGTTACAATACACCAGATAGGTCCAGTGGAACGTGTTGTATTATCCCACACACCAGATACAGTGCATTAGGAAAGTATTCAGACCCCTTGACTTTTTCCACATTTTGTTACGTTACAGCCTTTTTCTAAAAATGGATTAAATTGTTTCATTTCCTCATCAATCTACATACAATACACCATAATGAGATCGCAATACTCCATAATGACATCACAATACCCCATAATGACATCGCAATACCCCATAATGAGATCGCAATACTCCATAATGACATCACAATACCCCATAATGACATCACAATACCCCATAATGACATCACAATACCCCATAATGACATCACAATACCCCATAATGACATCACAATACCCCATAATGACATCACAATACTCCATAATGACATCACAATTCCCCATAATGACATCACAATACTCCATAATGACATCACAATACCCCATAATGACATCACAATACCCCATAATGACATCACAATACCCCATAATGACATCACAATACACCATAATGACAAAGCAAAAACAGGTTTTTAGAAAAAGAAACATGATATTTACATAAGTATTCAGACCCTTTACTCAGTACTTTGTTGAAACACCTTTGGCAGTGATTACAGCCTCGAGTCTTCTTTGGTATGATGCTACAAGCTTGGCACACCTGTATTTGGGGAGTTTCTCCCATTCTTCTCTGCAGATCCTCTCAAGCTCTGTCAGGTTGGATGGGGAGCATCGCTGCACAGCTATTTTCAGGTCTCTCCAGAGATGTTCGATCGGGTTCAAGTCCGATCGTACAGCACCCCGGTAGTACAGCACCCCTGGAGCAAATCAAGGTTCAGTGCTTTTCTCAACAGCACATCAGATATTTCACCTTGGGTATTCAAACCAGCGACCTTTGGGTTACTGACTCAACGCTCTAACTGCTAGGCTACCTGCCACCCATTAATAAATACACCTGTTTGTCTGAAGATGTTGTGTGAGAGAAAGACAAAGGCTACAACACTTGTAAATGTTTTGCTTCACAATGACAAAAACAGCCTACGCAAAAACTGATCTGGGACCAGGCTTAAGATACTATACATGGCAACGTTCTTCAACTGATCTGGGACCAGGCTTAAGATACTATACATGGCAACATTCTTCAACTGATCTGGGACCAGGCTTAAGATACTATACATGGCAACATTCTTCAACTGATCTGGGACCAGGCTTAAGATACTATACATGGCAACGTTCTTCAACTGATCTGGGACCAGGCTTAAGATACTATACATGGCAACATTCTTCAACTGATCTGGGACCAGGCTTAAGATACTATACATGGCAACATTCTTCAACTGATCTGGGACCAGGCTTAAGATACTATACATGGCAACGTTCTTCAACTGATCTGGGACCAGGCTTAAGATACTATACATGGCAACGTTCTTCAACTGATCTGGGACCAGGCTTAATATACTGTACATGGCAACGTTCTTCAACTGATCTGGGACCAGGCTTAATATACTGTACATGGCAACGTTCTTCAACTGATCTGGGACCAGGCTTAAGATACTATACATGGCAACGTTCTTCAACTGATCTGGGACCAGGTTTAGGCCACTATACATGGCAACATTCTTCAACTGATCTGGGACCAGGTTCAGGCCACTATACATGGCAATGTTTTTCAACTGATCTGGGACCAGGTTCAGGCCACTATACATGGCAGTGTTTTTCAACTGATCTGGGACCAGGTTTAGGCTACTATATTCGGCAACGTTTAATCATTTCTCCTCCAGGTCAATAAAGGTATTGTCCCAAAGTCCGAGGACCACTTAGAAATGTCCACCGCAAAGAGTCTCTCATCATGCCTGTCTGATACTGCCTGAACCATCTGTTACTCTCTCAAATCTATTATCAGAAACCCCTTTTAGTTCAATTACAGATCCTCCTTCATCAAAGTCTATTGAGTTAGAGTCCCCAAGAGAAATCCACTCTTCTCCTCTGTATACTATGACGAATAATACTTCACTTGGAATTACGATGCAGACTTTCCCACCGACAGACAGACGGGACGGATCAAATGTCTGGCTGTGGGTTGATATTAAATCAACGTTGGTCACATGGTGTATCTGGTTAGGTGTCTCGGTGAGGGTGTATGGTCCGCTGAGATAACTGAGATGATCTACTGTTGATCACCACCAGAAAGACACAGGATAATGTGAAGCAGCTGATAGTAGTTTATAGTATCTGGATAGGTGTCTCGGTGAGGGTGTATGGTCTGCTGAGATAACTGAGATGATCTACTGTTGATCACCAGCAGAAAGACCAGGATGATGTGAAGCAGCTTATAGTATCTGGTTAGGGGAAGTCTGTCTGTAGTCTCTAGTTTGTCTGGAGTCTCTAGTCTGCCTGGAGTCTCTAGTCTGCCTGGAGTCTCTAGTCTGCCTGGAGTCTCTAGTCTGCCTGGAGTTTCTAGTCTGTCTGGAGTCTCTAGTCTGCCTGCAGTGTCTAGTCTGCCTGGAGTCTCTAGTCTGCCTGGAGTCTCTAGTCTGCCTGCAGTCTCTAGTCTGCCTGGAGTCTCTAGTCTGCCTGCAGTCTCTAGTCTGCCTGGAGTCTCTAGTCTGCCTGGAGTCTCTACTCTGCCTGGAGTCGCTAGTCTGCCTGGAGTCTCTAGTCTGTTTGGAGACTCTAGTCTGCCTGGAGTCTCTAGTCTGCCTGGAGTCTCTAGTCTGTCTGGAGTCTCTACTCTGCCTGGAGTCTCTAGTCTCTAGTCTGCCTGGAGTTTCTAGTCTACCTGGAGTCTCTAGTCTCTAGTCTGCCTGGAGTCTCTAGTCTGCCTGGAGTCTCTAGTCTCTAGTCTGTCTGCAGTCTCTAGTCTACCTGGAGTCTCTAGTCTGCCTGGAGTCTCTAGTGTGTTTGGAGACTAGTCTGCCTGGAGTCTCTAGTCTGTTTGGAGACTCTAGCCTGCCTGGAGTCTCTAGTCTGCCTGGAGTCTCTAGTCTCTAGTCTGACTGGTGTCTCTAGTCTGCCTGCCTGGAGTCTCTAGTCTGCATGGAGTCTCTAGTCTGCATGGATTCTCTAGTCTGCATGGAGTCTCTAGTCTGCCTGGAGTCTTTAATCTGCCTGGAGTCTTTAGGCTGTCTGGAGTCTCTATCCTCTATTCTGCCTGGAGTCTTTAGGCTGTCTGGAGTCTCTAGTCTCTAGTCTGCCTGGAGTCTTTAGCCTGCCTGGAGTCTCTAGTCTCTATTCTGCCTGGAGTCTTTAGGCTGTCTGGAGTCTCTAGTCTCTAGTCTGCCTGGAGTCTTTAACCTTCCTGGAGTCTCTAGTCTCTAGTCTGCCTGGAGTCTTTAGGCTGTCTGGAGTCTCTAGTCTCTAGTCTGCCTGGAGTCTCTAGTCTGCCTGGAGTCTCTAGTCTGTCTGGTGTCTTCAGTCTGCCTGGAGTCTCTAGTCTCTAGCCTGCCTGGAGTCTTTAGTCTGCCTGGAGTCTTTAGCCTGCCTTACTGTATGTTTCTCTGGATAAAAGTGTCTTTTTCTGTTGGTTCCATTATAACAGGCCAGCTCAATCAACCGCAGAGAAAGTATCTCATTACAACAGGCCAGCTCAATCAACCGCAGAGAAAGTATCTCATTACAACAGGCCAGCTCAATCAACCACAGATATAGTATCTCATTACAACAGGCCAGCTCAATCAACCGCAGATATAGTATCTCATTACAACAGTCCAGCTCAATCAACCACAGATATAGTATGTCATTACAACAGGCCAGCTCAATCAACCACAGATAGGGTATCTCATTACAACAGGCCAGCTCAATCAACCACAGCTTTAGTATCTCATTACAACAGGCCAGCTCAATCAACCACAGATATAGTTTCTCATTATAACAGGCCATCTCAATCAACCGCAGATATAGTATTTCATTACAACAGGCCAGCTCAATAAACCACAGATATAGTGTCTCATTATAACAGGTCAGTTCAATCAACCACAGATATAGTATCTCATTACATCAGGCCAGCTCAATCAACCACAGATGTAGTGTCTCATTATAACAGGTCAGTTCAATCAACCACAGATATAGTATCTCATTACATCAGGCCAGCTCAATCAACCACAGATATAGTATCTCATTACAACAGGCCAGCTCAATCTACCACAGATATAGTATCTCATTATAACAGGCCAGCTCAATCAACCACAGATATAGTATCTCATTACAACAGGCCAGCTCAATCAACCGCAGATATAGTGTGTCATTACAACAGGCCAGCTCAATCTACCACAGATATAGTATCTCATTATAACAGGCCAGCTCAATCAACCACAGATATAGTGTGTCATTACAACAGGCCAGCTCAATCTACCACAGATATAGTATCTCATTATAACAGGCCAGCTCAATCAACCGCAGATATACAGTGCCTTGCGAAAGTATTTGGCCCCCTTGAACTTCGCGACCTTTTGCCACATTTCAGGCTTCAAACATAAAGATATAAAACTGTATTTTTTTGTGAAGAATCAACAACAAGTGGGACACAATCATGAAGTGGAATGACATTTATTGGATATTTCAAACATTTTTAACAAATCAAAAACTGAAAAATTGGGCGTGCAAAATTATTCAGCCCCCTTAAGTTAATACTTTGTAGCGCCACCTTTTGCTGCGATTACACCTGTAAGTCGCTTGGGGTATGTCTCTATCAGTTTTGCACATCGAGAGACAGAAATTTTTTCCCATTCCTCCTTGCAAAACAGCTCGAGCTCAGTGAGGTTGGATGGAGAGCATTTGTGAACAGCAGTTTTCAGTTCTTTCCACAGACTCTCGATTGGATTCAGGTCTGGACTTTGACTTGGCCATTCTAACACCTGGATATGTTTATTTTTGAACCATTCCATTGTAGATTTTGCTTTATGTTTTGGATCATTGTCTTGTTGGAAGACAAATCTCCGTCCCAGTCTCAGGTCTTTTGCAGACTCCATCAGGTTTTCTTCCAGAATGGTCCTGTATTTGGCTCCATCCATCTTCCCATCAATTTTAACCATCTTCCCTGTCCCTGCTGAAGAAAAGCAGGCCCAAACCATGATGCTGCCACCACCATGTTTGACAGTGGGGATGGTGTGTTCAGGGTTATGAGCTGTGTTGCTTTTACGCCAAACATAACGTTTTGCATTGTTGCCAAAAAGTTCAATTTTGGTTTCATCTGACCAGAGCACCTTCTTCCACATGTTTGGTGTGTCTCCCAGGTGGCTTGTGGCAAACTTTAAACGACACTTTTTATGGATATCTTTAAGAAATGGCTTTGTTCTTGCCACTCTTCCATAAAGGCCAGATTTGTGCAATATACGACTGATTGTTGTCCTATGGACAGAGTCTCCCACCTCAGCTGTAGATCTCTGCAGTTCATCCAGAGTGATCATGGGCCTCTTGGCTGCATCTCTGATCAGTCTTCTCCTTGTATGAGCTGAAAGTTTAGAGGGACGGCCAGGTCTTGGTAGATTTGCAGTGGTCTGATACTCCTTCCATTTCAATATTATCGCTTGCACAGTGCTCCTTGGGATGTTTAAAGCTTGGGAAATCTTTTTGTTTCCAAATCCGGCTTTAAACTTCTTCACAACAGTATCTCGGACCTGCCTGGTGTGTTCCTTGTTCTTCATGATGCTCTCTGCGCTTTTAACGGACCTCTGAGACTATCACAGTGCAGGTGCATTTATACGGAGACTTGATTACACACAGGTGGATTGTATTTATCATCATTAGTCATTTAGGTCAACATTGGATCATTTAGAGATCCTCACTGAACTCCTGGAGAGAGTTTGCTGCACTGAAAGTAAAGGGGCTGAATAATTTTGCACGCCCAATTTTTCAGTTTTTGATTTGTTAAAAAAGTTTGAAATATCCAATAAATGTCGTTCCACTTCATGATTGTGTCCCACTTGTTGTTGATTCTTCACAAAAAATACAGTTTTATATCTTTATGTTTGAAGCCTGAAATGTGGCAAAAGGTCGCAAAGTTCAAGGGGGCCGAATACTTTCGCAAGGCACTGTAGTATCTCATTACAACAGGCCAGCTCAATCAACCACAGATATAGTATCTCATATAGTATCTAATGCAGTGAGTTGATTATATCCTAATGCAGTGAGTTGTTGATTATATTGTAATGCAGTGAGTTGATAATGATTATTTCCTAATGCAGTGAGTTGATAATGATTATTTCTTAATGCAGTGAGTTGATGATTATTTCGTAATGCAGTGAGTTGATGATTATATCCTAATGTAGTGAGTTGATAATGATTATTTCCTAATGCAGTGAGTTGATGATTATTTCCTAATGCAGTGAGTTGATGATTATTTCCTAATGCAGTGAGTTGATGATTATTTCCTAATGCAGTGAGTTGATGATTATTTCCTAATGCAGTGAGTTGATGATTATTTCCTAATGCAGTGAGTTGATGATGATTATTTCCTAATGCAGTGAGTTGATGATTATATCCTAATGTAGTGAGTTGATAATGATTATTTCCTAATACAGTGAGTTGATGATTATTTCCTAATGCAGTGAGTTGATGATTATTTCCTAATGCAGTGAGTTGATGATTATTTCCTAATGCAGTGAGTTGATGATTATTTCCTAATGCAGTGAGTTGATGATTATTTCCTAATGCAGTGAGTTGATGATTATTTCCTAATGCAGTGAGTTGATGATGATTATTTCGTAATGCAGTGAGTTGATGATTATATCCTAATGTAGTGAGTTGATAATGATTATTTCCTAATGCAGTGAGTTGATGACTATTCCCTAATGCAGTGAGTTGATAATGATTATTTCCTAATGCAGTGAGTTGATGATTATTTCCTAATGCAGTGAGTTGATGATTATTTCCTAATGCAGTGAGTTGATGATTATTTCCTAATGCAGTGAGTTGATGATTATTTCCTAATGCAGTGAGTTGATAATGATTATTTCCTAATGCAGTGAGTTGATGACTATTTCCTAATGTAGTGAGTTGATAATGATTATTTCCTAATGCAGTGAGTTGATGACTATTTCCTAATGCAGTGAGTTGATGATGATTATTTCCTAATGCAGTGAGTTGATGACTATTTCCTAATGCAGTGAGTTGATGATGATTATTTCCTAATGCAGTGAGTTGATGACTATTTCCTAATGCAGTGAGTTGATGACTATTTCCTAATGCAGTGAGTTGATAATGATTATTTCCTAATGCAGCGAGTTGATGACTATTTCCTAATGCAGTGAGTTGATAATGATTATTTCCTAATGCAGTGAGTTGATGATGATTATTTCCTAATGCAGTGAGTTGATAATGATTATTTCCTAATGCAGTGAGTTGATGACTATTTCCTAATGCAGTGAGTTGATGATGATTATTTCCTAATGCAGTGAGTTGATGACTATTTCCTAATGCAGTGAGTTGATGATTATTTCCTAATGCAGTGAGTTGATGATTATTTCCTAATGCAGTGAGTTGATGATTATTTCCTAATGCAGTGAGTTGATGATGATTATTTCCTAATGCAGTGAGTTGATGATTATATCCTAATGTAGTGAGTTGATAATGATTATTTCCTAATACAGTGAGTTGATGATTATTTCCTAATGCAGTGAGTTGATGATTATTTCCTAATGCAGTGAGTTGATGATTATTTCCTAATGCAGTGAGTTGATGATTATTTCCTAATGCAGTGAGTTGATGATTATTTCCTAATGCAGTGAGTTGATGATTATTTCCTAATGCAGTGAGTTGATGATGATTATTTCGTAATGCAGTGAGTTGATGATTATATCCTAATGTAGTGAGTTGATAATGATTATTTCCTAATGCAGTGAGTTGATGACTATTCCCTAATGCAGTGAGTTGATAATGATTATTTCCTAATGCAGTGAGTTGATGATTATTTCCTAATGCAGTGAGTTGATGATTATTTCCTAATGCAGTGAGTTGATGATTATTTCCTAATGCAGTGAGTTGATGATTATTTCCTAATGCAGTGAGTTGATAATGATTATTTCCTAATGCAGTGAGTTGATGACTATTTCCTAATGTAGTGAGTTGATAATGATTATTTCCTAATGCAGTGAGTTGATGACTATTTCCTAATGCAGTGAGTTGATGATGATTATTTCCTAATGCAGTGAGTTGATGACTATTTCCTAATGCAGTGAGTTGATGATGATTATTTCCTAATGCAGTGAGTTGATGACTATTTCCTAATGCAGTGAGTTGATGACTATTTCCTAATGCAGTGAGTTGATAATGATTATTTCCTAATGCAGCGAGTTGATGACTATTTCCTAATGCAGTGAGTTGATAATGATTATTTCCTAATGCAGTGAGTTGATGATGATTATTTCCTAATGCAGTGAGTTGATAACTATTTCCTAATGCAGTGAGTTGATGATGATTATTTCCTAATGCAGTGAGTTGATAATGATTATTTCCTAATGCAGTGAGTTGATGACTATTTCCTAATGCAGTGAGTTGATGATGATTATTTCCTAATGCAGTGAGTTGAAGACTATTTCCTAATGCAGTGAGTTGATGACTATTTCCTAATGCAGTGAGTTGATAATGATTATTTCCTAATGCAGTGAGTTGATGACTATTTCCTAATGCAGTGAGTTGATAATGATTATTTCCTAATGCAGTGAGTTGATGATGATTATTTCCTAATGCAGTGAGTTGATGACTATTTCCTAATGCAGTGAGTTGATAATGATTATTTCCTAATGCAGTGAGTTGATAATGATTATTTCCTAATGCAGTGAGTTGATAATGATTATTTCCTAATGCAGTGAGTTGATGAGATCTTGTTGCAGTTTGAGCCTGCAGTTTAAGTTCATTCCGTCAGTCTGGTGTGTTTTCGAATGATTTCCATATGTGTTGATGTTGGTTGTCATAGACTAGAATAAAACAGGAGACGTTTATACTGATGTATTTGAGGAGATAATGATTCCAATGTAGAGTTATTAACGGTGACAAACAGACAACCCTGTGGTCAATCTTAGAATGGGAACGTGTTCTATGTTCCGTCCATGGAAGCACAGATGCTGTTCTATGTTCCGTCCATGGAAGCACAGATGCAGTTCTATGTTCCGTCCGTGGAAGCACAGATGCTGTTCTATGTTCCGTCCATGGAAGCACAGATGCAGTTCTATGTTCCGTCCATGGAAGCACAGATGCTGTTCTATGTTCCGTCCGTGGAAGCACAGATGCTGTTCTATGTTCCGTCCATGGAAGCACAGATGCTGTTCTATGTTCCGTCCATGGAAGCACAGATGCAGTTCTATGTTCCGTCCATGGAAGCACAGATGCTGTTCTATGTTCCGTCCATGGAAGCACAGATGCTGTTCTATGTTCCGTCCATGGAAGCACAGATGCTGTTCTATGTTCCGTCCATGGAAGCACAGATGCAGTTCTATGTTCCGTCCATGGAAGCACAGATGGAGTTCCGTAGTTCTATGGTTCTATTCTTCAATACTAAGATGTCAAATGGAGAGGAAAAGAAAGGGGGATACCTAGTCAGTTGTACAACTGAAATGTGTCTTCTGCATTTAACCCCTCTGAATCAGAGAGGTGCAGGGGGCCTGCCTTAACAGACATCCACGTCTACGGGCAACCGGGGACCTTGTCAGCTCGGGGATTCGATCCAGCAACCTTTCCGGTTACTGGCCCAACGCTCTAACCACTAGGGTCTGATGACATCATCAAAAGTTAAAACATACCAAATACACACTTCCTGTCCACTGTGTTCCCACAGGGCCATATCTCTATGTTACAGCACGTGTTGACGGTTAACGCACTGAAGACAGAGTCGACTTCCTGTGCTAATTAGCGATCTGACACCTGTGTGTAAACAGAACACAAACCTGTTGTCACTGAAAAATACTTTTGGCTGCAACTGTGTTAAAACCGGTTAAAACGAACCCTAACCATGTAAAAGGTGTGTGTTTTAACAAGGCCTGGCAGTATCTACGCTGCAGTAGTCTATGTGCCGGGGAGCTAGGGTCAGTCTGTTATATCTGGTGTAATTCTCCTGTCTCATCTGGTGTGCTGTGTGAATATAATTATACTCCCTCTAATTCTTTCTCTCACCCTCTCTGCCTCCCCACCCGGAGGACCTGAGCCCTAGGACCATGCCTCAGGACTACCTTGTTGTCCCCAGTCCACCTGGCCGTGCTGCTGCTCCAGTTTCAACTGTTCTGCCTGTGGCTATGGAACCCTGACCTGTTCACCGGATGTGCCACACACGTCTCCAGACTGTGTCAGAGTCTTCAGTCTTGGAGGTGTGTTTGAGTCTTCAGTCTTGGAGGTGTGTTCGAGTCTTCGGCCTTGGAGGTGTGTCAGAGTCTTCAGTCTTGGAGGTGTGTCAGAGTCTTCAGTCTTGGAGGTGTGTTTGAGTCTTCAGTCTTGGAGGTGTGTCAGAGTCTTCAGTCTTGGAGGTGTGTTTGAGTCTTCAGTCTTGGAGGTGTGTTCGAGTCTTCAGTCTTGGAGGTGTGTTCGAGTCTTCAGTCTTGGAGGTGTGTTTGAGTCTTCAGTCTTGGAGGTGTGTTTGAGTCTTCAGTCTTGGAGGTGTGTTTGAGTCTTCAGTCTTGGAGGTGTGTTTGAGTCTTCAGTCTTGGAGGTGTGTTTGAGTCTTCAGTCTTGGAGGTGTGTTTGAGTCTTCAGTCTTGGAGGTGTGTTTGAGTCTTCAGTCTTGGAGGTGTGTTCGAGTCTTCAGTATTGGAGGTGTGTTTCCTGACCGATGTTCGTCCCCCCATGAGCCACTGTATACACGGAAGCCTATTTCACTTCCTCAAAATCCCCAGAATGAATCTAAATTCATTCACTAAATCTGTGATTCATTTTGATATTTTGGCCGAGGATGTTTTGTTCGTGCAATTCTCCGTAGCTTTAGGTGTTTACTGCAGCGTGTTGTAAAACAGTCGGAGCTGTTGGGCAGCTCTTTCTCACGGTCTGTGGCAGAGATCGTCGACTAGATTCAGCCGGTGGATGATTTCTTCTGGAGTGGATGATCATGGGGCCGGAACACAATTACAAATATTTTGTAGTATGCAAATTTGACCGCCAGAAGCCCAAACAGATATCTTATTTCACCAAAACATAATACTTTCAAACCTTGCTTCCATTTGTCTACGATCACGTGTCTCTCTATTATACATGGGAATACTTGGGAACAATTTCTTAAATTAAAATCACTAGGAGCTGATTGGCTGGTGTTTGTACATGTTCAACAATGAAAGATAAATAAACCAAAATAAACCCACCCGCAGGTCAGATTTGCTTTCGGATAGAGAGCAATCACTGCAACAGTTCATCCCATGTTAGTGGGCAGACGGACATTGTCAAATCAACTCCACTCTCGATGAGACAGACTTCATGACCAAAATTATCCTATTTCCACTTTGTAGTAAATTTTGACATTAGGTCAACTGTTGCTGACTCGTATAGATTCCACACAGGCTTTTTTTTTAAGTGATTCGCTCTTTAAAAATCTGTCCCAATACCCTCACAACCACGTGTTTCAAAAACTCCAGCAAATGTAAGATTTCGTCTTGTTAAAGGTTGGTGGCAGCTCAGTTACCATTAGTTTTAGAAGTACAAAACAGTTCATTTGAACCGTGTAGGGAAAGGGTATCATTCAGGACATAATGTTCCAGAGGCTCAGTCAACTCTGATACACAACTACAGCTGTACTCCAGATGTCCTCAGATCATTACCCTTCAAACATCTCTCTCACTCCGTATGTCCTCCGATCATTACCCTCCAAACCTCTCTCTCACTCCAGATGTCCTCCAATCATTACCCTCCAAACCCCTCACACACCTCTCTCTCACTCCAGATGTCCTCCAAACCCTCACACACCTCTCTCTCACTCCAGATGTCCTCCAAACCCCTCACACACCTCTCTCCCACTCCAGATGTCCTCAGATCATTACACTCCAAACTCCTCACACACCTCTCTCTCACTCCAGATGTCCTCCAAACCCCTCACACACCTCTCTCTCACTCCAGATGTCCTCCAATCATTACCCTCCAAACCCCTCACACACCTCTCTCTCACTCCAGATGTCCTCCAATCATTACCCTCCAAACCCCTCACAAACCTCTCTCTCACTCCAGATGTCCTCCAAACCCCTCACACACCTCTCTCCCACTCCAGATTTCCTCAGATCAATACCCTCCAAACCCCTCACACACTTCTCTCTCACTACAGATGTCCTCACATCGTTACCCAGCCTCCAGTATTTATGCTGCAGTAGTTTATGTGTCGGGGGGCTGGGGTCAGTTTGTTATATCTGGAGTACTTCTCCTGTCCTATTCGGTGTCCTGTGTGAATCTAAGTGTGCGTTCTCTAATTCTCTCCTTCTCTCTTTCTTTCTCTCTCTCGGAGGACCTGAGCCCTAGGACCATGCCCCAGGACTACCTGACATGATGACTCCTTGCTGTCCCCAGTCCACCTGGCCATGCTGCTGTTCCAGTTTCAACTGACCTGAGCCCTAGGACCATGCCCCAGGACTACCTGACATGATGACTCCTTGCTGTCCCCAGTCCACCTGGCCATGCTGCTGCTCCAGTTTCAACTTCCACCTGACTGTGCTGCTGCTCCAGTTTCAACTGTTCTGCCTTATTATTATTCGACCATGCTGGTCATTTATGAACATTTGAACATCTTGGCCATGTTCTGTTATAATCTCCACCCGGCACAGCCAGAAGAGGACTGGCCACCCCACATAGCCTGGTTCCTCTCTAGGTTTCTTCCTAGGTATTGGCCTTTCTAGGGAGTTTTTCCTAGCCACCGTGCTTCTACACCTGCATTGCTTGCTGTTTGGGGTTTTAGGCTGGGTTTCTGTACAGCACTTTGAGATATCAGCTGATGTACGAAGGGCTATATAAATAAATTTGATTTGATTTGATTTGATTTACCCTCCATACCTCTCACACACCTCTCTCCCACTCCAGATGTCCTCAGATCATTACACTCCAAACCCCTCACACACCTCTCTCTCACTCCAGATGTCCTCCAATCATTACCCTCCAAACCCCTCACACACTCTCTCTCACTACAGATGTCCTCACATCGTTACCCTCCATACCTCTCACAAACCTCTCTCCCACTCCAGGTGTCCTCAGATCATTACACTCCAAACCCCTCACACACCTCTCTCTCACTCCAGATGTCCTCCAAACCCCTCACACACACCTCTCTCACTCCAGATGTCCTCAGATCATTATCCTCCAAACCCCTCACATACCTCTCTCTCACTCCAGATGTCCTCACATCGTTACCCTCCAAACCTCTCTCTCACTCCAGATATCTTCACATCGTTACTCTCCAAAGCCCTCACACACCTCTCTATCTCACGTGCGTCAGCACCTCTCCTGGTCCAACTCAGGGTTCTGTTCACTAGGCAGGAAGAATCAGCACCTCTCCTGATCCAACACAGGGTTCTGTTCACTAGACAGGAAGCATCAGCACCTTTCCTGGTCCATCTCAGGGTTCTATTCACTAGGCAGCACCTCTCTTGGTCCAACTCAGGGTTCTGTTCACTAGGCAGGAAGCGTCAGCACCTCTCCTGGTCCAACTCACTAGACAGCACCTCTCCTGGTCCAACTCAGGGCTCTGTTCACTAGGCAGCAGTTCTCCTGGTCCAACTCAGGGTTCTGTTCACTAGGCAGCACCTCTCCTGATCCAACTCAGTGTTCTGTTCACTAGACAGGAAGCGACAGCACCTCTCTTGGTCCAACTCAGGGTTCTGTTCACTAGACAGGAAGCGCCAGCACCTCTCCTGGTCCAACACAGGGTTCTGTTCACTAGGCAGCCCCTCTCCTGGTCAAACTCAGGGTTCAGTTCACTAGGCAGCACCTCTCCTGGTCCAACTCAGGGTTCTGTTTCACTAAGCAGCACCTCTCCTGGTCCAACTCGGGGTTCTGTTCACTAGTCAGCACCTCTCCTGGTCCAACTCAGGGTTCTGTTCACTAAGCAGGAAACAGAAGTAAACATTCAGAAAAGGCCGTGAACCGGGGAGGTACTATCTGAACTATCCATCGAATAAGAAACACTTTATTCCATTGCAAGATGTGTTGAAAAAAGGTTTTCTACAGTGTTCACTAATGAACTGGTCGAAGCCCCACATCTCCCATCTGAACAGAGAGGACATGCTGATGGAGAGCAGCCTAGGATGTTTATTAGTTCAGGGAGGTTTAGGAGGTACATCATTATTAGCCTTGTCTTTACGGCATCGCCATCATTTGATGCTGATCAGGTTCACTGGGAGATTTAGTAACCAAAAACAGTTAAATGGTCCTGATGTCCGAGCTAACAGCACTGTGTTCTCAATGGGCAGACTATTCTCTTACCAGGGCCTTGGTCAAAAGTAGTGCACTATGTAGGGAATAGGGTGCCATGTTAAGATTAACACTAGATTTGTATCTGTTGTTCAAGCTGCACGTCAGGTATGGCTGTGTGACTGAAGACCAGATGTTGGTAATACCTCTGTTATGGTCTGTGCTTCTACTGGACAGTGGGGGGGGGGGGGGGGGGTGCTGAGAGGACTAGGGACACACAGCCAGTCCTCACACATATTACCTTCTACTGGACAGTGGAGGGGGGGGGGGGGGCTGAGAGGACTAGGGACACACAGCCAGTCCTCACACATATTCCCTTCTACTGGACAGTGGGGGGGGGGGGGGGGGGGGGGCTGAGAGGACTAGAGACACCAGTCTCAGTCATAACTAATGTCCCTCATAAGGAAATCAGTTAATTTAAATAAATAAATGAGGACCTAATCTATGGATTTCACATGACTGGGAATACAGATATGCATCTGTTGGTCACAGATCCCTTTAAAAATAAAGGCAGAGGCTTGGATCAGAAAACCAGTCAGTATCTTCACATAGTATTGATTAGCTGTTGATTGTGGCCCGTGGAATGTTGTCCTACTCCTCTTCAATGGCTGTGTGAATGTGCTGGATATTGTCGGGAACTGGAACACGCTGCAGTACACGTGATCCAGAGCATCCCAAACATGCTTGAT